>NC_137820.1:40924463-40944463 GCF_963921795.1 Nannobrachium achirus
CTGGAGCACCAGGAGTGGGTGGTCCCCGGAATGCCCCGTGAGCAGCCCCGTTGGGGTGGTCATTTGGTAATTTTTGCACATGTGCTAATTTTTTACACTTGGGGGTCCCCGAGGGAGCTGGGGGTCCCTGGAGCTCCGGGGGTCCTTGGAGGTTGTAGTTTGGCAGGTAAGGAGTGTGTGTGCAAAATCTGGCATGGATCGGGGCAACGGTTGCGGAGATATGAGCAGGGCAAAAGTGTGACGTGTGACGTGTGTGACGGACGGACGGACGGACGGACGGACGGACACCTCGAGCAGCTTTCTGTAGTAAGTGCGACCTACGGTCGCAATGATATTGTATAGCGTATAGCCTATTGATCGTTAGACTCAACAACCCCAACGATCCCACACCTACCGGTATCTCCTACCAGACTCCCTTCCCAATCAGAGTTCAGAGTTTGTCTGAATGTAGAACTGAGGGGACTTAATTCTCTCATACACATTCAACACCATTCAACAGACCCCACAGCCAACCCCCCACCCACCACCACCCCACACACACACACGCACACGCACACGCACACGCACACGCACACGCACATGCACACGCACGCGCGCACACACACACACACACACACACACACACACACACACACACACACACACACACACACACACACACACACACACACACACACACACACCAGCTCCCATGCACAATGACCTCATGCCGGAAACGGCGCTTTCTTCTCTCCACAGAGAAAGGTCTTTCTGTCTCAGTAAACACTGGGGCCTCCTCACAATCAGCTGGGAGAGATTTTTTCTTTTTCTCAGCCCTCCCCTCCCACCCCCCCCCCCCCCCCCCCCCCCCCATCCCCCAGATGGGGAGGCGGACTGAGATAAGGGGAGGGCGGAGAGAGAGAGAGAGAGAGAGAGAGAGAGAGAGAGAGAGAGAGAGAGAGAGAGAGAGAGAGAGAGACAGCGAGAGAGTGAGAGAAACAGATATAGACAGAGACGGGCAGAGAGACTGTGTGTGTGTGTGTGTGTGTGTGTGTGTGTGTGTGTGTGTGTGTGTGTGTGTGTGTGTGTGTGTGTGTGTGTGTGTGTTTGTGTGTGTGTGTGAGAGAGAGAGCGAGAGGGGATGCAGGCTGTGTGAGGTACGTACACGTTTTGCACGTTCCAGAAATGCCTCAGACTTTCCAGCCTCAAAACCAAAACAAAGACTCCAGTGAGGTAGGCTGGTAGCTATGACCTCAGAACCCCCCCCCCCCCCCACACACACACACACACACACACACACACACACACATACGCATGCACGCACACACTCAGGCACGTGCACAACATAGACATCAAAGGGGGCTTGAGCCCCTGGCCTTTTATCCGTCTGCAAAAAAGTGTCCTCTCCAGACCATGAATGCAGTTTTTCTATGGTGAAAGAAATGCAAATGCTCTCTTTCCATGCCATACCTGAAGGCAGCATTCAAGAGAATTGCCTTGTCCAAACTCTCCTGAACTTGAATGCAGCATCTTGTGTTGAAAGAATTGCATTCTTTGTGTAGAAATCCATACTGTACGCCACATCTCCAGTATTGCCTTTTTGAGCGGTGCATGGTCACACCGTCTCCATAGTGTGGCCGTGTGTGTATCCGTGTATGTATGTGTGTGTCTGTCGGTCTGTCTGTATGTCTATATGTAGCCTGAAGTGTATGTAGCCCGAGTACCCCTGAGTTCAGTGTGGTATCAAGTACCGAAACTAGCCGACATCCAAGCTCACAATGCGTCACAGTGCGACGCGTTGTAAGCTTGGAGGTCTGCTACTTTCGATATTTTCACCAAAAGGCCCTTTTATAAATTTCAGCCCCTGCCTCTCTTAACATTCTCTGCACGTCCCTGCACACACGCCAGTCAATGCCTCCACTTTTCTTCTTCTAGCCGAGGCACCGTTTTCACACGGTGTGTTTTCTTTTTCCCGGGAAAAAAAAGGGGGAGGAAAAAAAGGGAGCAAATCCCCCCACCCATCACAACTCCTGGCCGTGCGTGGAGCCTGGCTGCATGCTATAAGCCACCGGTGCCCGCGTGGAGCCAGCATGTCTAGCGAGCACCTCCAGAAGGAACAAGAGGCGATTCTGGGGCTTCGTCGGGTCCTGGCGGGGCCGGCAAGAAATAAGACCCCTCATCCATCAAGAGACCCCCACCTCACCACCACCACCCCTCTACCACCCCCCCAGTCTTGAGTCCAACCCCCGCCTCCCCCCCACCTCCCTCCATAACACAAGGACATGTGTTGTCCCACAATCGCCTCCCTTGTCAACAATGTACAAAGTGTTCACTTTCTCAGCTTTTTAGGCAGCCCCCCCCCCCCTTTTTAAATGGGACTTTCTTTTCATAGGAATAGAACGGGCCTTATTTATAGTGGACCTGAGGTAATAGAAAATGTGCCCCCCCCCCCCCCCCCCCCCCCTTTGCCCCGGGCTCTCTCTCTTGGCTAAACAAATGTAGCATTTGAGAACGGCGTCGCCGGCACGGTGGCCGGCCACCGTTTATGTTTGGGTCTTGTCTAAAAAGGCGTCATCTTGGACCGCTGTCTGTGGAGACGAGGAGGGAGGGGGGGGGGTGGGGTGGGACTGTCACGCCGGCGCTATAGCGCGGCTAAAAGAGCATGCTGTCTGTCTCGGTGAAGCCGGGCTCGGAGGCAGCGAGTGTTTGAACGCGGATCGTCTTTCCCCAGAGTTCTTTGCGGCAGGCGCTAGCTGTCAAAGAGCTCTCTCATGGCTCCCTCAGGGCCTTACAGACGGCCGGCCTGAGAGGGATTAAAAAAGGGAAAAAAGAAACTCTCCGGCCCAGCCAGCCAGCCGGCCGGCGGGCCGGCGGGCGGTGGCGAAAAAACAAACAAAAACTAAAAAAAAAAGAAACGTGCAAGCTAGCCACTGTCCGGAGCCTGTCTGTATTACGTCAACGAACGCACGGGATATTATATCCCCAAACCCAGAGAACTTGAATCCGATGATTCTTTGTCTTCCTGGACAGAGTATTTCTACATTGCAGTATTGATACTTTTACTTAAGTCATTTGAGTACTTTTTCCACCACAGGTTGCATGATAGTCCAACTACAGGCATGTTTCTATACAGCGCAGGGGTCTTATTTAACATTGCCATGTGGGGGGGATGCAAAGCAAGGGTCCGAGCCCCTTGATTAACAAGCTGCCTGAAGATCTGCAGATCTTGCAAGATGAATACTTTCGATGTTCCCATTTACTCCGGCTGCCCCTGAGGTGGTGTATGAAATTTGAAATCGGTTTTCACTAAATCATTTTTAAAATGATAAATGCAAAACAAACGGTTTTGGACATACAAGGTTTCCACCCGACAACGACGATATATTTTTTTATTAAATTGTTTCGGACAAACAAGGTTTTCACACGATCGTGACAATGTCATGCTGTCCTGTAACAACATAGCCATACATCACACACGGGCAACCACATGTTTCTTTTTTCATTTATAGTCAACACTGTACTGAGTAGGGCATTAACAACTTGTGATGTTTGCAAGTCGACTCGACTCAGTAAAAAGTTGAGTTGAAGTCGACTTTATCGTTTGATGATGTCATCACATCACACATGACCCCCCAATTATCTTGGGGGGTCCCCAGATGATTAACTTAATGTTTCTCACTCACCTGTAAACAAACAAACACGTTTAAGTGTATAGAGGGTAACCGCACATTTCTAAAGTGACAATTTAAGGACTTTTTAATACCCCTAAAATGACAAATTAAACATTGGCCAAATTGTCAAATATATAGAGGCAGAAATTGTGAAAATAGCCGATCTACATGCGAGGCGTTGCGAGGCGTTGTGAGCATGTAGATCGTCTATTTTCACAATAGATTTTCTTTATTTTTTTTTCAACTTCCACTTTCGACTTTCTCTAGTCGGAGTCGACTTGTTTAATGAAGTCAACTGAGTCGACTTGTCGACTTTTTCGTTAATGCCCTACTGAGCATTTTGGCAATCATTGAAATAATCTTTGCTCTGAAATGACATATTTATATATATTTTTTCTTTTCTTTTTTACGAGGTCTAAGCATCAGCCCTGGCCCCTGTGCCACTGACCCCGCGGAGCAGCGCTCCAGTGAATGGACCTAAGTGTGTTGTAAGTGGCCGGAAACTGTAGACACCCCCATGTCCCACCCCCCTGCCCACACACACACACACACACACACACGCACACACGCACACACACACGCACACGCGCACGCACACACAAATATGTTCAAATTTGTACTTGCACAAAAGTACAAAAGTAGTGAAAACAGCCGATCTACAAGCACAAAAGTAGTGAAAACAGCACAAAAGTAGTGAAAACAGCCGATCTACAAGCACACACCGTCTCGCGCCGCACGCACGCACGCACGCATGCACCCACGCACGCACGCACGCACACACACACACACACACACACACACACACACACACACACACACACACGTTTCATGTGAGCCGCATGCGGCCCGACCCCTGCTAACTGGGCTGTGACCTCTGGCACACTTCTAGGGCTGTGTGTCAAAATAAGCCGGAGAGATGTCACAAGCTCTACACACTCGCAAAACGGGCTTTTTTGGAGTGTCCACAAACACATGGACGTGCACAGGGGTGCGCAACAAATTCTGGGCCCTGAGTACAAGGATTCAATGCGGGGCCCCCATGAATGTTCTTCAAATGCGCTCCCATTTAGACTGGGAACGCGTTATTTTGTGCTTTAGATATTGAAAAATAGCAGATCTACAAGCTCACTGCGAACTTGTAGATCTGCTGTTTTTGAAAAATCATGAAAATTTGTGCAAGTCTTAGATATTTTTGACCCGATTCTATAAAATGTCTTCTAAATGCTTCTAAGATTTTTAGAAAAACCTATGTTTCTATGTCAGATTGTCAGTGGTGCTCAAACCTTTTCATGTGAAGGACCCCCATAATGATGGGCAACGGACCCCCATCTAAAATATTTTGTTCCAGGGACCCCCCGGAATCAAAATCTGAGTTACAAATGTTCGCTTAAAAAATTACATTCAAAGATTTGCACACATTCTCACGACTTTAAAAAAATAGCACATCTACAAGCTCGCAGCGTGGCACTCGGTGCCGCGCTGTGAGCTTGTATATCTGCAACACATTCTCAAGTCAGGCCCCTCCACCTTGGGCCCTAGTAACTCAGTCCCACTCCCCTCCTTGTGACGCCCCTGGACGTGCACGTGATGTGTGCGCGCGTGCTCTGAGGAGAGGAGATCACATGACGGCCGCAAAGGGAAAACAAGCGAGGGCCCCGAAAAATGTTTGTTTGTGTGAACACAAACATGACCTTATGTTACGTGTCGGTCTTCACCAGTGGTGGAAAAAGTACTCACATGTTTATTTAAGTAAAAGTATCAACACTGCAATGTAGAAATACTCTGTTAAGTAAAAGTCCGGAATTAAAAAAATTACTCATTATGCATTATGTCCCATCTACATCTTCTAATGTATGAAAAATCTTTTGAAAATAGGAGATCTACGAGCTTGTAGATCGGCTATTTTCAAATTGCCAATATGTATAGGGTTGAGTTTTGTGATAGCAATCTACAAAGTAACTAACTTAAGTTTTCAAACAATTGTAGTGGAGTAAAAGTACAATATTAGAAATTGGAAATACTCAATAAAGTACAAATACCTCAACATTGTACAGTACTTAAGTAAATGTACTTATAGTTACTTTACACCACTGGAAAACTTGCATGTCCATAAAATATACTTTAAAAAATATTATTCAACTCAAGTCTCCATGGTGTGAGTAATCAATAGGAAAAAAAAGTCATTTTGGGGTGAACTACTCAAACATGTTTGTGCCAAGGACCCCTCAAATTGATTGATTGATCGATTGATCGATTGATTGATTGATTGATTGATTGATTGATTGATTGATTGATCGATTGAATGATTGTAGATCTGCTTTAGTCTGCTTTACAACTAGACTAATAGTAAAACATTTCAGATGACTCAAATATGACAAAAACTTTTTAAAAAAATTATTCAAAAGATGACTAAAACGAAATGTATTGCTGTCAAAATCAACACTGCTTGTTATCGTCAAGGCAAGCGCTTAATTATTTCGGGGACTGTTTTCGTAGCCCTATAGGTGACACGGAGGTACGCTATTATGGCACATTCCGCGCGAGGTTGGGTGGATTTGGCTAAACGTGCAACAATCGTCTGCTAATCCGCGCGGTTTGCATGGCCGTACGGCTGACCCACCGTGACCCCGGTCCAGCAACCTACATGGATCAGGAGCGCAACAATGGCGCGCATAGTTCACTGGAATGGACACACAGGAATGTCGACTTATTGTACCCACACGCACACACACTTACACGTGCACGCATGCATGCACTCACACACACACACACACACGTGTGTGCAAATCACCGCTGGATCATGGCGGTAAGTGCTAGGCTAAACTGTGGATTTGGGACTCCCAAAAAGATACATTCATTTGTTGTCTCTCTCCGGGACCAAAACTTCAAACATACAAAACATATCGTCGTTGTCGAGTGAAAACCTTGTATTGTCAAAACCGTTGGTTTAGCATTTATCATTTTAATGATTTAAACAAGTGAAAACAGTGCCGATCTACAAGCACACAACGCCTCGCGCCGCGAGGCGTTGTGTGCTTGTAGATCAGCTGTTTTCGCTACTTTTGTGCGCCGGCCTTGTCTGATGAAGCAAGGCTTTACTTTGCAAAAAAATGTACAAATTTGAAACTTGGAGATATGAGGTTTCTGCCCGACAGTGAAGATATGTTGTAGCAGATCTGCAAGCAAGTGATGCGCTGTGAGCTTGTAGTTCTGCTATTTTCTACTGTTTCTTAAAAGTAATTTTTTGGTTTGTTTTAGCTTTTGAACTTTCTTACAATTTCTTTGGCGTGTGGACGCTTCCCTTCCGTACTGTCATAGTCGCTTCTTTTGGACTTGTTTTCATAGACCTGGTTGCCTGTTTCTTTCTCAAAATCTGGCAACACTGGGAGGATGCTGCTTGCACTGTAGGTCAAGAGGCAGTGGGTGAGATAACATGATGATGAAACATCACACACGCACACACGCACGCATGCACGCACGCACACACACGCACGCACACACACACACACACACACACACACACACACACACACACACACACACACACACACACACACACACACACACACACACACACACACACACACACACTGCCCTTCACTCACACCTCACCTCACTATTATATCTAGCATCAGGATCCTGAGCTCTATACAGTGTTGTTAGCTAAGCTATGGCACCGCAGTGCATCTACATATGGCGGTGTGCTTCTTGTTTTTTCCTGGCTTTGCCTTTGGTCGGCTTCCATATAGTTTGCTTGCCACTATAGTTCTTCTGGGTACCTGACACACGTGACACAGTGCCCTGCCAGCCTCATCCATACCTGTGGTAGAGCAGTGGTCCTCAGCCTGTGGGTCGGGACCCCCAGGGGGTCCCCCAAAATAATTTTTGGGGGGTCCCCAGATGATTAACTTAATGTGCAACAGTAAACAAACCAACATACATTTTAAGTGTAACCCCCCGGCTCCACTGCAAGCATCGAGCGTCACGTCAACGGCTAACGCTGGGAACGCTCCGGTTTTAATCAATGAAGGGAGCTCCACTGCCGGCGTCAACGTCCAGTCATGTATAAATTATGATTAAATGTAATTGCATTGCATTTAAAAGTATATATATATATATATATATATATATATATATATATATATATATATATGTATGTGTGCTTTTCTGCCATTGGCTATCCATTCACGTCATTCACAATGGTGAGATGTCCCAAAAAGCATATTTTTAATGTAGCCAGTGGTCTTTTGATAACACAACAGGTTGGGAAACAACTCCTTTCTCATTTCTTCCTCCTAAAACAGGTCAGCAGTGAGTGACTGAGTCTGAACACTAAAGACAGATTTTTATACACCAGTAAGGCTCCCTAATCGGGAGATAAGCGACCGTAGGTCACTTATCTCCACAAATAGGGCAAAAATGTGTTTTGCCAAAATCTTCCTGATCCATGTTGATGACATGAGTGTAGACATACTGTGTAGTGATTTTCGTGATTTTAGGGCAAAATCTGTAGGAGCAGTGTCCAAAAATGTGTTTTGCAAGAATCGGCCTCATGGTGGCGCTAGAAGAGGGCCATGTGAGAAATGAGGGGTGGGGTCTCCGCGTTGCCTTGGCGGACGAATAGGTACCGGCCCCGGCTCTCCCGGACGCTCCTAGCCCGAGTTACGGCATTTTATGTGAGCTGCAGTGGAGGGGGTCCTCCACTGGGGGCGCCACCACTTTGGCATCCGTTCTGGAGCACCAGGAGTCGGTGGTCCCCGGGAATTCCCCGTGAGCAGCCATGTTGGAGTGGTGATTTGGTCATTTTTGCACATTTGGTCTTTTTTTACATCTGGGGGTCCCCCAGGGACCTGGGGGTCCCTGGAGCTCCGGGGGTCCTTGGAGGTTGTAGTTTGGCAGCCAAGGAGCGTGTGTGCAAAATTTGGCATGGATCGGGGCAACGGTTGCGGAGATATGAGCAGGGCAATAGTGTGACGTGTGAGGTGTGACAGACAGACGGACAGACTGACTGACTGACGGACTGACGGACTGACACTTTGTGCAGGGTTTGATAGTAAATGCGACCTACGGTCGCAATGATCGTAGAGGCGCTTGTGCACCGAAAATAGCCAATCTACAAGCTCACAGTCACAAAACAGCATGTCCTGACTCCAGGCCTGACTCATGCATTCGATGTGTTGAGAGCTTTTAGATCTGCTAGGCTTACTTTTTTCCGTCACTTTACACAGCATGAATTATACACTTTTAGGCATATACAACAGTTGATAATGCTCATATCCTCATCTGATCTTTGATTGAAATATCAACAAATTCACTTTCAGTGGAGCCAGTCGGACGTCAACGTGAAGGCGCCAATGACGCTGTCAAGACGCAGAGCAACGCGACGCCGCCAGTGGAGCCCTGGGGTAAAGAGGGTATCTACACATTTCTAAAGTTTCTGCATTTAAGGACTTTTTAAGACCTCTTAAATGGCAAATTAAACATTGGCCAAATTGTTAAATATTAGAGGCAGATATTGTGAAAATAGCCGATCTAGCATGTAGATCTGCTATTTTCACAATAGAACCGTGTTAAACAAAATGTAATGCATCAATTCTTAGTGCTTGTTAGGGTGGAGGGGTACCCAGTTAAAATATTATTATTTTGGGGGTCGCGGCCTGAAAAGGTTGAGAACCACTGTGGTAGAGGACCAGGCCACATTTCTGATGTGGTCCGTCCACGTGACACCCATAGTGCCTGTAGTCTCCTACTGTGACATGGCCACAGAGGCTCAGGCTAGAATGTATGCGGACAAGAGTGTGAACTCAGTCACTACGATGGGGCTGTCTGTCTGTCTGTCTGTCTGTCTGTCTGTCTGTCTGTCTGTCTGTCTATTCAACTCAATTCAATTCAAAGGGGCTTTATTGGCCTGTGAGAAAACATACGTTTACCTTGCCAAAGCAATAGTGGAACAAAACAGTCAAAAAAACAAAATCTCCAACAATCTCCCCCCGCTCTCCCCCCCCCCTCCCTCTCTCTCTCTCTCCCTCTCTCCCCTGCACCGTGGTGAATCCAGGGAGTGTGTATTTCTGTTACGAGGCAGAGTATCAGGAGTTGGGCTGAGTGGTGCTGCAGATGCTGCTGCTACCATTACACCTCTCCCCTGTTGTGTGTGTGCGGCTCTGCGCGTGCACGATGTGTGTGTGTGTGTGTGTGTGTGTGTGTGTGTGTGTGTGTGTGTGTGTGTGTGTGTGTATGTGTGTGTGTGTGTGTGTGTGTGAGAGAGAGAGAGTAGAATGCTGAACCAGAGCCAGCGTGTCCCTACTTCACCTGCCTGCCGTTGTGTTGCTGCTGCGGCGTCACCAGACCCTTTTTGTGTCTTAAAGGAGCATAAGCACACACACACACACACACACACACACACACACACACACACACACACACACACACACACACACACACACACACACACAAACAGGGGTGTCGCACCAAATTCTGGGCCTTGGGTACAAGGATTCACTGCGGGCCCCCCATGAATGTTCTTCATGGGGGGAGGAAATGTAACCCATTTAGACGCATTATTTATACATTATTATTTTGTGCTTTAACTATTGAAAAATAGCAGATACACAAGCTTACAGCGTGGCACCGAGTGCAGCACTGTGAGCTTGTAGATCTGCTTTTTTTGAAAAAAAAAGTTGGTGCAAGGTTTTTTGAAAAACCTATATTTCTATGTCAGTGGTGCTTAAAGCTATACTGTGTAAGTTACTCAACTAGTGGTCAGTAGCGTCCGCGTCTTTCGGCCGTTTTTTGCCGCGGACCGGGCCTCACACCCCCGCGTCACCCCCGCGTCTGCCTCCAGCTCGCCGAGATCTATCTTTAGAGGGGTCCCTGGTTCCTGTGCGTTCAGGCATTCCGGAGAAACGGAGTGTTTCACCCGAGTATAGATAGAGACACACGGGCGCCTACAAATATGGCCGCCCTATTGTGATAGCTAGCGACCCCACTTCAAGATGCGCTGTGATTGGCCGGCAGTGTATAACCCTCGCTGTGATTGGCCGGTAGTGTATGATGACGTAATTTTTGCGCGAAAACCGGACCCCGGTCAGGATCATAGAAAACATATAAAGAGAAGGCTTCAGAAGCTGAAAATAACGAAGTGGGTGTTCTAAAACTTTAGCGATTTAAGAGTTAGGACAATTTTAAGATTTGTTTTATAAAAAAAGTTACATGGTACAACTTTAAAACCTTTTCATGTGAAGGACCCCCAAAATGATATTAGGCCACGGACCCCCATCTCAAAATATTTAGTTTGAGGGACCGCCCCAGAAGGGTTAAAAATACATATATTCAAAGATTTGCAAACATTTTACGACTTTTCAAAAATAGCAGATCTACAAGCTCGCAGCGCGGCTGTGAGCTTGTATATCTGCTATTTTTCAATAGCTAAAGTATAATATAATTAGGCCCCTCCAACTTGGGCCCTAGTAGCTCACTAGTCCCACTTTTCCCCCCCTTGTGACGCCCCTGCACACACACACACACACACACACACACACACACACACACACACACACACACACACACACACACACACACACACACACACTTACAAATACACGCGCGCACACCCACACACACACACACACACACACACACAGCTCACATTATACCATACTGTGTTGTCGGGCAGAAACCTTGTGATGCCTCATTTTAACTTTTTTTTACTCCAGCATTGAGGAGTGTCAAGCTAAAGTAGTGAAAATAGCAGATCTACAAGCTCACAATGTGTCGAACCGCGACACATTGTGAGCTTGTGGATTGGGTATATTCACTGCATGTATCCTTCATGATGTGAACTGTTGCGACAAAAGAAGGCTAGAAACACAACCACCCTAAGGACTACAAACCATGGATTGACATCTAGACCTACTGCGCATACAGTATGAAACAGAACTGATACCTTTAAATGCATTTTGAGGAAAATAATGCTGCTATTTGTACCCTGTATATATATAACATGTCACAAACAATGCGACATAGCTCTGTTTACACAATGCTGTACCCCCTCCAACTGTATATATGTTCCCCATTTTCAACTGTTTTTATTGTATTTGTGATAATTGCTTTGGCAATGTAAACGTATGTTTTCTCATGCCAATAAAGCTCCTTTGAATTGAATTGAATTGATGTATTGGAGTGGTATGCAGTGGGCGCTATGCATTATTCAGCAACACACAATGGCTGCTCTAATGTTGACGTTCGCCTTATATTGGAAGAACTGCACGGTCAGTGGAACGCCTCGCTGACTGACTGACTGCTACATATGACTGTGGTTGGAGGTTACAGGGCTGCTGCACGCCGTGCACGCACACCCACAACGCACGCACGCACGCACACACACAGGCACGTGCACACATAGACATCAATGGGGGCTTGAGCCCCTGCCCCTTTATCTGTCTGTAAAAAGTGCCCTCTGACCACAAATGCCGTTTTTTACTATGGTGAAAGAAACGCAAATGCCCTCTTTCCATGCCATATACCTGAAGGCAGCATTCAAGATAATTGCCTTGTCCAAACTCTCCTGAACTTGAATGCAACATCTTACTATGTTGAAAGAATTGCCCGCTCGGTGTAGAATTCCATGCCGTACGTCACATCTCCAGTATTGACTTAATTCTGCTTAGAACAGTGTAGTATCAAGCACCGAAAATAGCCGACCTCCAAGCTCACAACGTGTCGCAGCTTGACCAAAAGGCCCTTTTAGAAATGTCAGCCCCTGCCTCTCTAACATTCTCTGCACGTCCCTGCACACACACACATACTACACGCACATGCACACACACACACACACACACACACACACACACACACACACACACACACACACACACACACACACACACACACATGCACACAAACACATGCACACACAAACACGCACACAAACATGCTGTGAGTGTCAGCTCTGTGTGAGTGAGGATTGTTTTGATTGCGTGGAGAGCTTCAGTGGTGGATGAATGAAACACAGATAAGGAATGGTACAGTAGCCTTTTTCACTATCTGTATCTGCTCCCTCTCTCACACACACACACACACACACACACACACACACACACACACACACACACACACACACACACACACACACACACACACACACACACACACACACGGTGATTTATCAGGAAAAACCCTGCTTCTACGATTGAACCTATATGAGCTACAGTATAAGTGGGTTACCGCCAGCTCCTAAATGTCGCTTTTGATTCATTTCCAGTTAAATGCCCCCAAACACAAATACAGTATCTCCCTCTCGATCCTCTCCTCTCCTCTCCTCTCCTCTCCTCTCCTCTCCTCTCCTCTCCTCTCCCTTCTGTTCATTTCTCCACCTTCCTCCTCCTTCCTTCTCCTGCATCCATCCATCCATCCATCCATCCATCCATCCATCCATCCATCCATAGCCCGCAGGACTCTGCAAGGGTGGTGAGCTGCAGAGAGAGAGAGAGAGAGAGAGAGAGAGAGAGAGAGAGAGAGAGAGAGAGAGAGAGAAAGAGAGAGGAGACAGGGGGGAATTCACAGAGCTCCACTGTGGGCTCAGAAGGGAGCTGTGTTCTGCAGTGGCGTCAGTTCGGCAAAAGCTAAGGTATGGCACCAGTCATGTTGCCATAACTTAGCAACAGGCATGATGAATTTATTTTAAGGAGTAGGCTACATTTAAGTGTTCCCCCTGAAGCCAAAGTATGCCATACCTTGCCATACCCAATTGACGCCTCTGGCTATGCTCTCCATCACGACAACGAACCCTCTGACCCCAATACTGAGCCCAGAGACACGCCCCTCTCTCTCTCTCTCTCTCTCTCTCTCTCTCTCTCTCTCTCTCTCTCTCTCTGGTGTAGACACAGCCCCCTCCCTCCCTCCATCCCTCCCTCCCCACCAGGTCCCCCTGCTGGTCAACAGGGGGACAGCATGTCTTTTTGTGTAACCTCTCCTCCTCCCCCTCTCTCTCCACGTTGTTTGCTGATTGTGTGTTTGATTGAAGACTTTATTAGAAGTTTGCTTAGGTACAGTTTCATGACAGTATGGTTCACTGGTACACACTGGTGTCATTTCATCTGCTGGGGTTGGAAACATTGTATGTGATTGCCGTGCTGCATGCAAGCTTTTGAAAAGTTGTGAAAATGTGTGCAAATCTTTGAATATATTTATTTTTTAAGCATCCGTGGCCAAATACATATCATTTTGGGGTCCTTCACATGAAAAAGTTTGAGCACCACTGAAACATAGGTTTTTAAAAAAAAAAGCAGATCTACAAGCTCGCAGCGCTGTGAGCTTGTATATCTGCTATTTTTCAAGGCTCCTCCACTTTGGGCCCTAGTAAACTCAGTCCTTGTAACTCAGTCAGTTTTTACTTCAGTAAAAGTATCAATACCACTGAGCTTGTATATCTGCTATTTTTCAGTAGTTAAAAGCACAAAATAATTGGGTGGGGGCCCGCGGTGAATCCCCAGGGCCCAGGGCCCAGAATGTGGTGCGACACCCCTGCATCCACCCAGGGGTGTCGCACCAAATTCTGGGCCCTGGGTACAATTATTCACTGTGGGGCCCCTGTGCTTTAACTATTGAAAAATAGCAGATATACAAGCTCACAGCGCGGCACCGAGTGCCGCGCTGCGAGCTTGTAGATCTGCTATTTTTGAAAAATCATGATTCTTTTTTTTTTTGGAAAAAATATGTTTCGATGTCAGTGGAGCTCAAACCTTTTCATGTGAAGGACCCCCAAAATGATATGTATTTGGCCACGGACCCCCATCTCCAAATATTGAGTTCCAGGGACCCCCCCAGAAGCAAAATTTGAGTTACAAATGTTTGCTTAAAAAATACATATATTCAAAGATTTGCACACATTTTCCACGACTTTTCCAAAATAGCAGATCTACAAGCTTGCAGCGCGGCACTCGGTGCCGCGCTGTCAGCTTGTAGATCTGCTATTTTTCAATAGCTAAAGTATAAAATAATTAAGGCCCCTCCACCACCTTGGGCCCCAGTAACTCAGTCCCACTTTCCTACCCCTTGTGACACCCCTGCATCCACCACATGGTGTTAGTTTTTGTGTATTGCTGTTGTTTTGCTGCTCTGCGACAGGTCAGGTGCGTGTGGTTGTTTTTGTGCGTCTGGCCTGTGGCTTCTGTCGGTCTGTTAGTCACAGTCTGTGTGTGTGTGTGTGTGTGTGTGTGTGTGTGTGTGTGTGTGTGTGTGTGTGTGTGTGTGTGTGTGTGTGTGTGTGTGCGCTCTAGTGTGTGTTTGCATGTGTTTCCACATACAGCGTGTCTGACCACGTAACCACTTTAACCAACTGTCTGCACTTTCCCTCTCTTCTTGTCTCAGCTCGTTCACCTTTTGCTCACATATCGGCCTTGTTGCCGGGCAGAATGTGTGTCAACGTTTTACGTAACTTAATGCCCTACTTCCTCGCACAACAGTGTCACACAAAAGTAGTAACGAAAATAGCTGACCTTAGACATCCAACACACTTAGGCCAATTGTAGTTCCATTATGGACAACTATGACCAAATGTCTTATTATATCACTCTCTTCCCCATCAATGTTTTAAAAAAAATGATAACGACCACTTCACATTTCGGGGCATTTCAGCACTGTTAACCAAAGTGTTTTACAACATTGACAATGAGCTCAGGTTCATGTGTCATACCCCATGTGTCAAATCGTCGTTGTCGGTATCTCCAAGTTTCAAATGTGGAACTTGGAGAATGTTCTTTCGCAAAGTAAAGCCCTGCTTCATCATACAAGGCCGTCGCACAAAAGTAGTGAAAACAGCAGATCTACAAGTACACAACGCCTCGCGGTGCGAGGCGTTGTGTGCTTGTAGATTGGCTGTTTTCGCGAGTTTAAATCATTTTTGAAACGATAAATGCAAAACCAATGGTTTTGGACATACAAGGTTTTCACCCGACAACGACGAAATCATAACTGCGGTGTCAACGGCACCGCTTCGCACCACGACGCATCTATAAAATAGTCTGTAACTGATGCACAGAGTTAGCCTAGTTCCAGGCCCTGAATCGCTAGCCACACCCCTTTAAATTTTTATTTTGGCGATTCAGGGGTCTAGCATCGCTCTCATTGAAGAGGCCTTCCTCGTTCGAAAATCCGTATGGCATTTCAGCGTTGTGAATCAGCGTCTTGTGATCAGCGTGGATGGGGCTTTCCCAGAACTCATGTGCGTTTCCAAGTAAACAAGCACCGCCGCCGTACCGTACCGCGCATCGCGTCGCGGTACACCAGTAGCAGGCATGTTATGTTGTGTTTGATTACTAGTTCGTGCTCCTATTCTGCCTGTTTCTTTGGTTAGCAAGTAGCACTAGCAAGCAACATGCTAGCCACTAGCCAGCCGCACATAACAACACTACGTCATGTGTTGGTCAGACGGTGAACCAATCGCTGAAGACTGCCTCTTTTTTGGCAACGCCCATCCCTGCAATCGCCCTGGGCGGGAGCGACCTCAGACTGAATAATGGAGTGAAACGAAATGTCAATTCAGGCTGAGTGTCAGGCTAGCACAGAGTGAGAGAACTGAACAACATTATATCAGAATAACGGTGAGATGTTGCGCAACAAAGTGACATAAGCGGTTACTCAATTAGCAATGAGTCATGAGCGTAGGCTGCCAAAGTTCTGTGCCTTTTATTGTCACACCTTGTCATGTGGTTTACCTTGCTTATTGTAAGTCGCTCTGGTCAAAAGCGTCCGCTAAATGCCTCGTTGTAAATGGCAGAAAGAAAGAACGAATGAGAATAAAGAGCGGAAGACACCAACGCTTTATCCGAGGCCATGGTGGCCAGAGTGATTTGTCACACGCGGGGGTCAATTACTCAGTGCTCAAGTCTCTCTTCCACTCTCACACACTGACTCACACACAGACACATCAGCCAGCGTTGCTGCTGCTCAAGGTTCAAGGTTGTACTTTATTGTTACGTCTTTTGTACAGGTACATAAGAGTAAAACGTATTCTTTTTCGGCTTCCTTACAGACAATGCAGTGGTATATAAAATAAAGCAGAACAACAGAAAACAACACATCTAAGATAAAATAAGAAGTAATGATGACTGAAAGAGAGTAGTGGGAGAAAAATGTGAAAAAGGTGTTCACTTCCGGCAGAAAGCGTGAAAATTTGCACCTAGGGGTATTTTTGTGCGCTGAATTCAAAAATTGACGGTCCCAAGCACTTTTCTCAAATTCACTTTTCTCTAATTCACTTACCATAGGGTTAGGGTTAGGAAAAAAAGACCCCCCAAAAATCTTCTTTAAGTAGCATGTGAGGGGTCTATCTAGGGGGTTTTCATGATTCTGAATCCATTCCAAGCATTTGTTTTGCACAAAAACATTCCTTGGGCAAGAAATGGACCCCACAAAACTATGGTTTAGTGATGAGTCATCACTTTTCACAGTTGTGTAGGGTCAATTTCTTGCCCAAGGAATGTTTTTCGTGCAAAACAAATGCTTGCAATGGATTCAGAATCATGAAAACCCCCTAGATAGACCCCTCACATGCTATTTAAAGAAGATTTTTTTGGGGGGTCTTTTTTCCCTAGTATGGTAAGTGAATTAGAGCCAACAGATCCCATGGGAAAAGTGCTTGGGACCGTCAATTTTTGAATTCGGCGCACAAAAATACCCCTAGGTGCAAATGTTCACGCTTTCTGCCGGAAGTGAACACATTAGCCTATTTTTGTTACATATTTCTTCCACTAGAGTGCAAAAGGCAAAAGAGCAAAGAGAATGAAAAAAGCATCCTCAGCTGTGCATGTGCATAAAGTTTGGTGTATTTTATACACCAATGGATGGCCTTATTTTCCCATAGTAGCTACTGTGCTTTAACTATTTGTAAACAACAATCCATCCATCCATCCATCCATCCATCCAGCAGGAACAAGAAAAGAATAACATTTTCATGGCTGGGACAGAGGGCCTCAGTGTGTCTGTTCGCGTTCAAAGTCCAAACTAACTGTTCCACACTGAATGTTGACCTCCGACCGTGCAGAGAAAGAAAGAAAGCATTCGTTTTGCACTGGCAGAGATTTACAGCCGGGAGGGGTGTGCGTGCGTGCGTTCTTATGTGTGTGCGTGCGTGCGTGCATATGTGTGGTGGGGAGTAGGGGGTACCGGAGAAATCTGGTTAAGGATCGGACGTGAACCCCACTTTAAGAATCACTGCCGTAGGGGCCAGGGGGTCCTCAGAGTGAGGGCTGCCACCACTCAAGTCTCTGTGTGATAGGATGGTCAGTGAGACCATGTTTTAAGTGTGGTTGCTATGACACACTAATGTATTTGATCGTTTTTTTGCATGCAAAATGAACCTGGGTTTTGTAAACTTTTTGACTGATGTTATCCGGGTTGTAAGGCTAGATAACTTGGACAGCATAATTGTCCAATCAGACAGGATCGGTCATGCTTCACCTTGACATCACAATCATTTAAATGGTAAGACTGAATTCAGTTCCCAGTGGATTCCTCACAACTCGGAATAGCCCCATATAGAACCTTACCCGTCGCTGCCTACTGTTGTGCTCCGAGATGAGGTCCTACCGCGGTATCCCAGGGCTGGGGTAGAACGTCTCCACGGTGAGGTAGAAAACACTTTTCCCGAAATTTTATCCAAAAACTAAAGGTAGTTCCACACTCCCAGACTATGGTCTCCTATCCCAGGGTACATAAAACATGCACTATGACATGGAACAACCGCTTAAATCGTTAGTTTTGTAATGTTTTCCCATTCAAACGGAACTCCCCCGGCGGCAGTTGCCAGTACTATAGTCTCGCGTAGCCAGGGAGCATTTGCAAATCGCGTTAGGCAACAGTCTGGCCACGCGAGACTATGCCGGGGGCTTTTACGAATTTACTGAGACTAATAAGAGATTTAAACTGTTTCCCCAACGCCGTGGTTCATGTCTTATGTACCCTGGCCTGGGATAGGAAACCATAGTCTGGGAGCGTGGAACTACCTTTACTTTTTGAGCGGTGGTCACACCGTCTCCTATACGTGGCCGTGTGTGTGGGTATGCGTCCGTCCATCCGCCCGTGTCTGTATGTAGCCTGTGTCTGTATGTAGCCTGCAGTACCTTTTCTGACCACACATGTTAAGGGAGGCACGCTGTTGTTCAGGCCAGGCACACTCACACACACACACACGCAGCCTCCACCGCTCAGTTCACACGAGTGTGATTTTTGGATACAATTTCGGGAAAAGTGTTTTCTACCTCACCGTGGAGGCGTTCTACCCCAGCCCTGGGAGACTGTGTAGGACCTCATCTCGGAGCACAACAGTGTGCAGTGACGGGTGTTTATGTTTACCTTATTACTGTAAATGCAAAACCACCCAAACAATGTTACACTATGCCTTTCTGTATGGTGAAAGGCATTATGTAACATTGTTTGGGTGGTTTGGTTTACAATTACAGTGTTAATGTAAATGCAAACCTCAAAACAATGTTACACCATGCCTGTAAATGTCAGCCAATATATATACACTTTATTTTCACAGAATCAAAAGGCCAAAGGGGAAGCAGAGGCCATATGGTCACTGCAATTATAAATATTTGGTTCTAGCAAATAATGCTCTACAACATCTATCTACCTATCATATGTGTAATGTGAGAGGTACCGGTACATGCACAGACAGCAACCTTACAGTATGGTATATCGTCGTTGTTGGGTGAAAACCGTTTGTTTTGCATTTTTCATTTTTAAATTGATTTAAACTATAGTGAAAACAGCTGATGTGTTGTGTGCTTTAGAGATCTGCTGTTTTCACTACTTGTGTGCGACGGCCTTGTATGATGAAGCAGGGCTTTGCTTTGCGAAAGTACTCATTTGAAACTTGGAGATACGAGGTTTCCACCCGACAACGACGATATACAGTGTGTGTGTGTGTGTGTGTGTGTGTGTGTGCGTGTGCGTGTGCGTGTGCGTGCGTGCGTGCGTGCGTGTGTGTGTGTGTGTGTGTGTGTATGTGTGTGCGTGCGTGTGAGAGTGCATGCACATGTGTGTGTGTACATCATACATTATGATTTTCCAGCAGTTAAGCCTTATGCTGTACTGTATATGTGAATGCGTGCTGGGTGAACACAGTGTACCTGGCAAATACACTGACTTTGATTATAATCTCCAGTGCAATCACTAACTCCCCCTCTTCCCCTGTCCCCCTCTCTCCCTCCCCCCTGTCTCCCTTCCCCCGTCTGTCTGTCTGTGATAGCCTACTAATGTCTGTATACGGTCACCTCCAGAGGTTTTTATGGTGACAATGAGATGCACATAGCGTTCCTTGGGTGACACATTTGGGAAATGGTTGTG
>NC_137820.1:40949463-40976963 GCF_963921795.1 Nannobrachium achirus
AGGGCACTTGCATTTCTTTCACCATTGTGACAACTGAATTCATGGTCTGGGGAGGGCACTTTTTACAGACTGTTAAAAGGGCAGGGGCTCAAGCCCCCTTTCATGTCTACGTGTGCATGTGCCTGAGTGAATCTGAACCTGGATCTTCGATTTCTGCCAAACAGTGACCATAATTATCCAACGGAACAATAAACAATGCCCTTTTCTTTTCTGGTACATGTATTTGTTTTATTAGTGGCCAAGGCCACGAAGTGGCAAATGGCCACTCATTGATATTGGACTTCATCATTACTATTATTATTATTATTCCGCCACTTTTTCTCTAGCGGCTAGACCGTGCAGTCGCTTTTTACGAAACTCGGCAGTATGGCAGAGGACTATGCCAAACGGCTAAAACGCGAAGCTCGCAACAATCGGTCAAAGGGTGGCGCTGTAGGAAGCCTTTGAAAATGCCAACTTTGAACAGGTGTAGCTCATGCCCTGTTTCAGGTACAGCAATGAAACCTGTATACACTTATGCGTCTCCTCATGCCGAACAACTTTTACGCTCTGACTTTTGACCTCTGACCTTTACTTCTCCCACAATTTTGAATTATATGAAAAACATTCCAAATCTATCTCCTCCTGGGATTTTCGCGTAACGTGCGCGAAACTTTTTTTACTTGAACTTTGGACCAACACGGTCATCGCACAGCGGCCTTTTCTTTAAAGCGAAACATTATTTTTTAATAATTCACTCAATGTTGCAGTTTTATGCAAATTATTCTTCTGCCTCTAAATCATACATGCAAAGTGACACGTTCATGGCAGTATGGCAGAGGACTATGCCAAACGGCTAAAACGCGAAGCTCGCAACAATCGGCCAAAGGGTGGCGCTGTAGGAAGCCTTCGAAAGTGCAAACTTTGAACTGGTGTAGCTCATGCCCTGTTTCAGGTACAGCAATGAAACCTGTATACACTTATGCGTCTCCTCATGCCGAACAACTTTTACGCTCTGACTTTTGACCTCTGACCTTTACCTCTCCCACAATTTTGAATTATATGAAAAACAGTCAAAATCTATCTCCTCCTGGGATTTTCGCGTAACGTGCGCGAAACTTTTTTTACTTGAACTTTGGACCAACACGGTCATCGCACAGCGGCCGGATTTTCTTTAAAGCGAAACATTATTTTTTAATAATTCACTCAATGTTGCAGTTTTATGCAAATTATTCTTCTGCCTCTAAATCATACATGCAAAGTGACACGTTCATGGCATTTGGCAAATATGTAGAGGGTTAGTCCAAATATCACTGAAAACAATCTTACTCCAATTGGCCAAAGGGGGGCGTTATACGAAGCGTTTGAAAACTCAAACTTTAAAGGGGCATAAGTCATGCCTTGTTTCGTTTGAAGACATGCAACTTGCTTACACGCGTGCCTTGACTCAAGCGGAAGACATCTGTGTCTTTGTTAAGTAAGCTCCGCCCTTAGATTTTCCGAAATTTTGAGCAGTTTGTAAAACACTTAAACCCGCTTTTATTCCGGAACTTTCGCGTCACGTGCACGGAACTTTTTTTTACATGAACTTTGGACCAATATCTAAAGATCTGTCAGATCGGATTTCTTTTAAATTGAAACATGCTTTTTTAATAATTCAATCAACATTGCAAGTCTTATGCAAATTATTCTTCTGCCTCTAAAACATACATGCAAAGTAAAATTTCATGATGAACTACTATAGAGGGTTAGTCCAAATATCACTGAAACTAATCTTACCCCAATTGGCCAAAGGGGGGCGCTATATCATTTTGAAAGAAGGCGTCAAGTACATTACATGAAACTTTTTTTTTTCTTTTCTTTTTTTTTTTAAATGACAGGTCCATTATGTGTGACTGCCGTAGTGTAGTGGTCAGTGCCTGTGCCTGATATTCGGATGGTTGTGAGTTCGAACCCCACGTTGGGTAGAGTTGATGTTAACATCCTGGATGCCCATGGCATGTGCGTATGTCAAACTCTTTAATGTTGACACGTCTGATCTAACTCCAGATCATGTTCATGTTTAAAATGAGCCCTTCTCTACCGGCTGTTTTGAGTAAAAG
This sequence comes from Nannobrachium achirus, assembly GCF_963921795.1. Lineage (NCBI taxonomy): Eukaryota > Metazoa > Chordata > Actinopteri > Myctophiformes > Myctophidae > Nannobrachium > Nannobrachium achirus. The sequence goes on from NC_137820.1 coordinate 40,951,545, forward strand.
AAAATATGATCACTCGAAAATGTCAGAAATACTCAGATTACATTTACTTACATGGTTAACAGTTCCTGTGGCTGCCTAGTGTAGTGGTCAGGGCACATGCCATACATGCAGAAGCTCGTTGGATCGAATCCCACCTGGGGCTTGTATAAGCATAAAACCATGACATAAATCCTGAAACCTGAAACAAGCATAATACAAACTGTCATGTCTACACCTATGTTGTGATTTCCAAGGATTGCAATGATACCATGTACCAGCTCAGTGGTCTAGTGGTTTGAGTGTCTGCCCTGAGACTGGGAGATCTGGGTTCAAACCCGGGTTGCGTGATACCAAAGATCCTAAAAAATAGGACCCAGTTCCTCCCTGCTTGAAACTCAACATCTAGGGTTGGATTGGGGGTAACTCCCTGCGACATACTAGTGTCATGTCCAGGGGGTGTACTTGTACAACAAGTTACCTTGCGCTACAGAAACAGGAGATAGGCTCCTGCCCTATGAGATTCATAGCCTGGCCGATTCATATGGTCTTCATAGCTCAGCAAGGCTTACTATGTACATCATCAAACTGTCCAGGTGCATAGTATCACAGTTTTTTTTTATGTCTGTTGCATATAGGCCTACAGTCTTTTGCATACATGTTGTGTAGAGGCCAATTTGTGCTTTTACCTATAACCACCGATTAGTGTAAAACTTTGTATGCATGAAACTTTTTTTTTTTTTTTAAATGACAGGTCCTTTATGCGTGACTACCGTAGTTTAGTGGTCAGTGCCTGTGCCTGATATACGGATGGTTGTGAGCTCAAACCCCATGTCGGGTTAAGTTGATGTTAACATCCTGGATGCCCATGGCATGTGCGTATGTCAAACTCTTTAATGTTGACACGTCTGATCTAACTCCAGATCACGTTCATGTTTAAAATGAGCCCTTCTCTACCAGCCGTTTTTTTTTCTGTTCTGAGTAAAAGAAAATATGATCACTCGAAAATGTCAGAAATACATACAATAGATTACATTTACTCCAATTTCAAATTACTCCATTTCACCCCAAGCCTCCAAAATATAAAAAAGAAATCAATAAAATCAAGGCACTCAGCCTACATAGAACTTTTTTTTAAACAAACATGGCTAACAGATTCTGTGGCTGCCTAGTGTAGTGGTCAGGGCACATGCCTTTCATGCAGAAGGTCGTAGGATCAAATCCCACCTGGGGTTTATTTAAGCGTAAAACCATGATATTTGGTACACTTCACAGTTTGGTTCCTTGAACAATGTCTGATATGGAGCCTTCCTAAAAATGTCCCCCAACCCCCCTTGATGCGTATTTTAATATCCGCCATTACTAAATAATGTATTTTGCATCATAAATCCTGAAACAAGCATTATAATACAAACTGTCATGTCTACACCTATGTTGTGATTTCCAAGGATTGCAACGATATCATGTACCAGCTCAGTGGCCTAGTGGTTTGAGTGTCTGCCCTGAGACTAGGAGATCCAGGTTCAAACCCCGGTCGTGTCATACCAAAGATTCTAAAAAATGTTACCCAGTGCCTCCCTGCTTGAAACTCAGAATCAGGGGTTGGAATGGGGGAAACTACCTGTGACATGCTAGCGTCATGTCCAGGGGGTGTACTTGTACATCAAGTTGCCTTACGCTACAGAAACAGGAGATAGGCTCCTGCCCTATGAGATTCATAGCTGTGCCGATTCATATGATCTTCATAGCTCAGCAAGGCTTACTATGTACAGTACATAATCAAACTGTCCAGGTGTAACAGTTTTTTATGTCTGTTGCATATAGGCCTACAGTCTTTTGCATACATGTTGTGTAGAGGCCAATTTGTGCTTTTACCTATAACCACCGATTAGTTTAAAACTTTGTATGCACACTTCCCAGAGGCCAAGGAAAAACCTGTGCCCTGCATTTTTCACATCTGCCATTTATAGCGCCACCAGAAGGCCAACTTACAGTATGTAAAACACATTCTTCGATATTACTCCTTCAGATTTTATCCGAAAATCACACAAATCAGTACACAGTATCTCTACAGTGATGTAATCATGACGGATTTGTCAGATATCATATTCTATCTAATTGGCTAACATTGAATTCCAAGGTTTGCAGGATTGCTCCTTTTTGAACAAAATGTCTCAAACGCAGCCTGCTATGTGTGTGAGATTTTGCACACACATTCCCACTAGGCCAAGGAACAGATGCCACCCTTCTCACATTGGCCTGTTATAGCGCCACCAGCGGGTCAATTTTTGCAAAACACATTTTTGGAACAAAATGCTTCAAATCCCGCATGCAGCGTCCGATTGCCGTGAAAGGCCCAAGAACACGTGGCACCCTTTTCACTTTGGCCTATTATAGAGTCACCGCTAGGCCAAAAAAAACCTACCTGACCTGCCGGAGTCCTGTTCGGAAGAACACTGCTTCTAGTTTTTCTTTGATATTCTTCTTTGCTTTCCCTTGATGCCTTTTTGCTTTCCTGCTTTTTATGCCTTGGACACTTTATCGCTGCTTGCAGCTATATTTTATGATTCTTTTTGTGCAAGAAGAAAGAAGGGAAAATGACTCGGAGTGGAGACGCGTCTAAATTGAAGGGAATCCCCCTCGCGTGAGTGTGTGTGTACGTGCGTGCGTGCGTGCATGTGTTTATGTGCGTGTGAATTGTGTGTGAGGGGAAACCTTTCACCCACACACCTGCAAGAATCCTCTCCACACAAACACACATGCATCCTAGGGCCGCACGTGCATGTGTTCACGTATGCTACGCAAGCACGCACGTGCTCACATGCACGCACCCACCCACCCACACTTTATTACATGCCCTGAAAGAATGCACGTGAATCACATAAAAAACGTAAACAGCGGAACAGCAGAACCATAAGTGCTTTAATTTGTTATTGTTACAGTACAGTAAGCACGCACGCACACGCAAATGCACGCACGCATGCACGCACGCACGCACGCACGCACGCACGCACACACACACACACACACACACACACACACACACACACACACGTCAGCATGCATTCTCACATATCACAACATTCCACATACTGTACATCCACGCCCACCAGTACAATTCTCTCTCTCTCTCACACACACTTGCACACACATGCACGCGCACGCACGCACGCACGCACGCAAACACACACACACACACACACACACACACACACACACACACACACACACACACACACACACACACACACACACCAGGGCCAAGGGCACTAAAAAAGAAAAACAGCGGGGTAAACAATAGCACTACTGTACTGTATGCATAGAAGAAACAGGCGAGTCTAAAAGAGAGAGAGAGAGAATCTAAAGCCACAATCCACAGCGGACAACAGACAGAGAGCTTTCTTTCTTTCCTTTCTTCCTGAGCCATCGCTCCACTTCGTTCCCATGACCTCATTCTGGAAAAGTCGGTGCATTCCTGCCCGGAACGCTTTGCTCTCTCTCTCTCTCTCTCTCCCTCCTATAATTGTGTCCACGTGTTCCCCCTGATGTCGTCTTAGACCGGTGGTTCTCACCTTGTGGGTCGGGACCCCCAGGGGGGGTCCCCAAATTATTTTGGGGGGTCCCCAGATGATTAACTTAATGTGCAACATTGTTTTCTGTCTCAACAGTAAACAAACCAACAGTTTAAGTGTTTCGAGGGTATCTGAACATTTCTAAAGTGACAATTTAAGGACTTTTTTAAGGACTCTAAAAAGACAAATTAAACATTGACCAAATTGTCAAGTAGAGGCAGAAATTGTGAAAATAGCAGATCTGTTCAATGTAGAAATACTCAATTGTTACAATTAAAAGTCAGGTATTCAGTATAGTAAAAGTATACATATATATTGGCATCAAGTACTCATTCTTGCAGAATGTCCCATTTCACGAGTTTTCAAAGTGTACATAACACCAAATCTTTTGAAAAGTATGGGCTGTGATTAATGTATATTTTATTGCGACCGTAGGTCGCAGATTAGTATGTGAATGGTCACGAGCTTGTCCGTATGTATGTACGGTATGTATCTCTGTCACGCCTGACACTGTGGTTTTATGGGTTTGCTCTGACGTCACTGTGATGTCAGGGGAACCACTCTAACAGAATGGATTTGCCACTCCAGACATCACACTCTGGCTTCACTGTGACAGAATCCCTTTTATGCCCATATATGGAAGTCCCTGATGTCATCAATATTAAGCACATATCTAACAGGACTTCATATGGGAATGCCCATATATGGAGGCCACATCGGCCACATACCACAAACAGAATCCATATATGGCCAAGACAGATGGCCAAGACAGCCCATATCTGTGTGGCTGGTTATACTGACAGGGATTTCCATGTATGGGCATAAAAGGGTATGAGGGTCAGATGTTATAAACATCATAGGACTTTCACATAACAAATAACTGAGTAAGCATGTTTGGGCTCTCTCTACTGCATAGACATCATACTTAAACATACACACCCACCCAGGCATAGACAGAGACACAATGCGCACTGTGAGCTTGTAGATCGGATGTTTTCACTACTTCTTAAATAGGCCTATTTGTTCCCAGTGTTTGGGAAACAGTGTTGTAAATCACAGATGAGACTCGAAAATGTTGTTGTTTTTGTCGCAATCCTAAGCTGCAGGCTCTTTGTGTCTCCATAGGAAACCACTGCTGGTCATCAAATTATTGGCTTAGGAATGCGACAAAAAATATATAAGGGTAATAATAATAATAATAATATAAAATATAAATTCCTCGCTGGAACGCTCTGCTTCTCTCAGATCATGTTCCCGTATGGAATGTTCAACATTAGAGTACATTCACGTCCCGTCTTAATAAACAAACGAACAAAAAGCTATATTTGTGGGTATGAAATGAAGAGAATGAGGAAGGAGAAAAGGTTAAACGCTGCAATCTTCGTCAAAAGGAACATCTCATTCTGGGAACCTTTGTTTAAGGCCAGCGTGGCCAGTGTGTCCAACTTATGGCAAATTATGCAAAACCATGCCGCGACGTTATCAATAGTTACGCCTTTGGCTGGGTGTTGTTGGACGGCTTGTACACTCTCTATGAATGAATGAATGAAGCTGGCGTAGCGTACGTCATTGTCAAGTAATCTACTACAGCATGTTGTCAACACACAAGACCAGTCCGTCGGCTGCTAAGTCCACCCCCTCTCACAAGGTTGTCAATAAAGCAATACGTTCAAGACAAAAGGACAAAAAAAGCCAAACATGTTAGATGTTAAGGTCTTTGTCACAATATCCAATCATAGAAAGAACAATTTATGTTTTACCAACTGAGGCAAAAAAGCCAACATAAGTACACACAATTTGTATAAGCTAAAAAAAGAAGTTAAGCTATTTTGAAACGAGTTGGAGTCGTGCTTGCGACCCTGCTGTAACTATTAAATATTATCCCACCACTGAAAATGTTTGTATAACCAAGTCCTTGTGCATGATTTGTGAAACATTATGGAAGGGGCCCCCACTCACACTAGCGCTGATTCCTAAACAATTCAGAGATTATGGAAAATGATGATTTGTAAAGATCACATTGATGGGGGCATGGTTTGAATAATTTCTCAGAAAAATGGTTTTTGTTTTGTAGGTATGACCATGCATCCGCATGGTGGAACCAGACATGCAAATTCTTCTTACTCTTCTCCATTCTATTTGTGGGTATGTTATGTAGGAAAAGAATGAGGAAGGAGTAAAGGTTAAAAGTGACAATCCACGTCAAAAGAAACATCTCTTTCTGGGGCCGTTTGTTCATGGCCAGCGTGACTGCAATTCCTGCTGAACAAAATGATGCGAAACCACGCCCCATCATTTTCATTGGTCACACCTTTGACCAGGTGTTGTTCGCCCGCTTGTACTTGCTCTATGATTGAATGAATGAACCATGTGCCTAACGTCAAGTCATTGTCAAGTATTACATCATGTGCTATTTCAAAACAGGTGATATTCTGTCCAACCCCGGCTTTCAGCGTGCTTGTCAACACATGAGACCATCAGCTGCTCGCCAGTCACCACAAAGCACTCACAACAAGGCGCGCCGGCCTGCCTTATCGTCAAGTGATGTAAAGATCACATCGATGGGGGCATGGTTTGATGGCAGACGTGTTAAACTAGGCTATCTTTCAGTAAAAAGCTAGTATTCTGCCTACACATACTGTACGTCATGTCCTAGTAAGAGTGAATAGGGGAAAAGGGATCAATGTCTTGCGATTCCCTTGTTTGGCCCGGCAGAAACTCGGATTTGTGTCTTAAGGAATATGGTTATTGTCAGAATCGCAGAAAGTTTTGAATATCTGGCAGCCCCGTTCAACATTTTCACAAGATCGGTGGTTGTTGCAATTACCTGCACTTCAATACTTCACCATATATTATGTTGCTCTATGACGGATGATGTCTACGTTCCGTAATGCAATTCCAATGGTGCAAGCTGTGTTGTTTCACCCGGTGAAGGAATCATGACGTCTCAAAGAATAGGAAGGGGATTACAATTACTGAGGCTTTTATTATGTACCGTAAATCAAGCTTTTCCCCGATGAATAATTGACTTTGTGGTCTCAGGGACATGTATATTTAAACGTATAATGTGACAAACATAAATACTTTGTTTATGGTCCGCAGGTACAGAAACATTTCAGTGTCAGTGTTACATAAAATCACACTGTGGGAGCTTGAACATCCTGGATTTATTATCTTGAGACAGACATCAGGGCCAAACATCATAGGAATGGGATTACTGGAATATTTTGGTATGGGTATGACCAATGCATCCGCATGGCAGATCCACACATTCAAATTCTTCTTCTTACTTTTCTACATTCATCTCTGACATTTAAGTAAGTAATTCAGAGAGGCTTATTATCGGTATCAGCCAGAGCACAGGTGTCTGTCCCCAATTCGCAGTGCGCTAGACCAGTGGTTCTCAACCTTTTCAGGCAGTGACCCCCAAAATAATCATATTTTCGGCCGTAAGAGTTGAGGCATTACATTATGTTTAACGTGGTTCTATTGTGAAAATAGCAGATCTACAGGCTCATAACGCCTCGCACCGCGAGGCGTTGTGAGCATGTAGATCGGACATTTTCACAATTTCTCCATCTAATATTTGACAATTTGGCCAATGTTTAATTTGTCATTTTAGAAGTATTATAAAGTCCTCAAATTGTCACTTTAGAAATGTGCAGATACCAGATCCCCTATATATACACTTAAACGTTATGTCGGTTTGTTTACTGTTGAGTGAGAAAACAATGTTGCACATTAAGTCAATCATCTGGAGACCCCACAAAATAATTTGGGGACCCCTCTGGGGGTCCCGACCCACAGGTTGAGAACCACTGCGCTAGACCCCCAGGAATTGGATTGCTGAGGTGGAGCGCGACCCCTATTTAGCGCACGACTTGCAGCACTGCCAACTCGTCCACAAAGTTGGCGGTTCCCGGGATCGAATCGATGGCCTTGTGGTCAAGAGGCGAGCGTTCTGCCGACTGCTCCATACACATACTCCGATGTCTAACTTCTTGATATCAGAGCACACGAGCGGAGTGGAGCGGGACGGAAAGCCGCTCCGCGCTCCAGGGGTCTATGGTACCGTTCGCTCTTCGCTCATATAGACCTTACTTGTTGACATCGCTTCCCAGCTCGATCGCCTTATTCGATCAATAGGAAAAGTTATTGATAGATTAGAATAAGAAGAATAGAACTAAGAAAATAACGGATAGCTGCAGTGCTGTTGCCTGTGATGATGTGGAGTAGTGGTAGTAGTAGTAAGTATCACGCAGATCACGGAGAGTTGATGAGCAGTTCAGAGTGGTTGGAAGCGGATCAGACCACCATCTGGAGAGGAATTTACCCTTTTTAACTGTGTCTCTGTACCCTTCTACCTCTCCTCTGCCTTCTGTCTGCTCTGCTTCTAGCACTCCTTTCATCATAACAACAGTTTGAGTCATACGGAGCCTGGAAAGTGTCTTACAACACACACGCACACACACGTGCTCACACATGCTCACACATGCGCACTCACACACACGCACACGCACACACACACACACACACACACACACACACACACACACACACACACACACACACACACACACACACACACACACACACACACACCAGTCTTCCAGTCAGATGGCTGGCAGGTCCATGGGACGACATTCCACTACGGTCTGGAATCACGTTTCCATTCTCATCTCGTAACCAAGAAAGGCCAGACTAGACTCTTTCATCTCAGTGTGAGTGTGTCCATCCCCCCCCTCTCCCTCTCTCCCTCTCTCTCTCTCTCTCTCTCTCTCTCTCTCTCAGGGACTGTTGTGGAACAGCTGACCGAGTGAGGACAGTATCCAGCTGATGGTCGGTAGAAATGGTGGCCTCCTGTCGGTACTCATGACAGCAGCTGGACGTCGCCGGCCCGACTGGACATAGCTATGCTAACGCTACGCTAACGCTCCGGGGCGGCTGGCTGGCTGGCTTTTAGCCGTCCTGTGCAGTCTGAGGACGATGAGCTTCAACAGTTGACTCACTTTAAACCCACTAAGACCTGAGGCCAATTCTACAAATGCCTTCTAAACCCACAGAGGTTTTTTTCTAAAATGTTCAAAAATAGCAGATGTGCAAGCTCACAGCGCGTCACTTCCACGCTGTGAGCTTGTACATCGGCTATTTTTGTATAGCCAACGAGGCTAAAATCCAAAATGATGGTTAAACCCGGGTGGCATTATTTTTGGTCACGTCAAGAAGATACATAATATAGGCGGAAAAAATGACAATTTTTTTCAACTGTTCCAAAAGTTTCTACCAGTTTCTAAAAATGCGTTCACACATCAAAATAGAAGATCTACAGCTCCCTTTTCTATCTTTTTTTAAATTTTTATTTTATTTTCATTTTTTTTTACAACCAAAATAGGTCCCCCTAAATATTTGAATTATATATTGAAATATTTAAAATAGTTGTTTTTGGCAGACTGGACAGCCTGGAACAGCCGTAAACATATGCGGCTGTATGTAAACATACATTGTGTTGTGACGATATCTCACCCATGTTACCATCACATCAAATATCATGCCCCCCCCCCCCCCCCCCCCCCCCCCAACAATAAACCCATTAACTCTACACTATGATGCATGCCCTGGAGCCACCAAGGCCTCCAGATCAGATCAATAGGTTGTTGGAGGTCTTTTTAGTATGACATAAACATTCTAAAACCAGTTCAACGTGTGAGACACTTACAGTAATACACATCACACATGGTGCCTTAAAGGGGGGACGACGCACAAACACACACACACACACACACACACACACACACACACACACACACACACACACACACACACACACACACACACACACACACACACACACACACACACACACACACGATGGAAACAAGTGTTGCTTGTCCTTTAGTCTTTACACATCTTGAAAGCCCCTCGGTTCTAATATAGCACCAATTAATTCTAATCATCTGACATCACTCGTCAGCCCTTTTCCTCGGGGGGGGGGGGTTTACTGTCTCTTTGTCTGCTGAGCTCATCATAGCAACCAGCTGGCTCACACCAACAACAGCTCAACAGACAGCCAGACAACCAACCCTCCTGCACTGGCCTCTTGGTTGGGATATCTCTGCTTGGCAGTGGTTGAAGAAAAGTATGTTTCTTTGACTCAAAGCAGCACTATGTAACTTTGCTCTTCTTCTTATAATTTTCTTTTTTTGGCTTTTATGCCTTTATTGATAGTATACAGTAGACTGACAGGAAATGGGGAGAGAGAGAGATGGGGAGTGACATGCGGCAAAGGTCGTACGGATCGGGAATCGAACCGGCGACGCCACAGCAACCATGCCTATGTGGCGGTGCCCATGTGGTATGCGCCCGGACCAGTAGGCCACAGGACGCCCTAACTTTGCTCTTCTATACCCTGGATTTGAAGCCGGTTTCCTGCGCAAGTGCTAGCTGCCATTTTTGAGCGCCGCCTCAGCGCTCCAATGCTTGACCGAGTGTGTATATCTGTATGCAGTATGCTGTACTCATACTCTGTGTATGAGTAACAACATCTGCAATACCGCTGGGTGAGCCAGATTTGGCTTAAAAAAATGTGTTCTCCTGCTATGCCGCTAAAATGTGGAACGCCCTACCGCCATACCTTCCGTTCAAACAGCACTGAAAAGCCACTTAGATGCGGCTGCTACTCGAAACTGGTAAAAGAAAACGAAGCCTATCCTTACCTCCCCCTGACCCTTCTATTAAATACCATTTATTTTGCATTGTGTTTTACAACAGTTTTTTCAATATTTTCTAGAGGGAGAGTGAGCTCTCAGAGCGTCCTCGTCTTGAAGGCGCGTCCTGGCGGGAGGACGGAGCGTCGGCAGGTACAACCTAAATCTAACCCTAACCTGAGTAAAACTAAAGCTGGTGAAATGCTAAGGCTCGATCACCTCAGGTCTTTTGTCCCCTGGTCGTGAGCGCTGCCAGCTAGTATAGCATCTCCTGCTCCGTTTGTTTTGTTCCTACCATGACCTTATGATTAAATGTCTCTGTCTCATGATAGTCTGTGTGTCTCCTCAGGATATTTTTTTGCATCTTTGTGTGGGAAATAAAAAGCTGAGTATATTTAGTGTCTTGTTTGTGTGTAAGAACATCAAGAGTTATTAAAAAACTAAATACAATCTACATCTGCGAGCTGTTTTCATGTGTTTAATCTTGATCCCCCTGCCCCTAGAGACCCAGACAATGCGACGACCATACTGTGTGTGGTACTTTTCACAGCCTAGAGACAGACAGGCAGACAGGCAGGCAGGCAGGCAAGTATGCAGGCAGGCAGAGACAGAAAAACAGAGAAACAGAGAATACCCTTTATTAAAACAGTACTACTCCTCAACCTACAATTTCACATTATATGGTACGCTCAAGATGCTGCATGTACAGTACAGTACATAAAAAGAAAAGAGAAAACACTTTTACTTTAAAAAACAAGGCCAAACAGAAAATCGTCATCCACCACTGAACAGATGACATCATTGCAGCACCACTGTTGAACAACAACATCCAAAAACAACCAAAATGTGTTGGTGTGGTCACAACTCCAAAACAAATGCAACACTGTCTCTGGATATACTTCACATAATGAACAATTAACACAAATATCTCTCTTGAACCTGCGAAGATAGTGACTTGTAGGATAGTACCTATGTAACATTTTAAAAGAGATTTCCCTCACTTTGTTGGTAAGAAGATATTTGTATGGCAGATTCCAAATAACTTTCCAGTTCAAGTTATCTACAAATCTGGACCAATAGGATATTACATAAGGTGTACTCATAATGTCTCTCTGGAACAAAGCCCTTATGTTCCGGTTGGCATTTTTAACATTTGGTGACAGGCAGACACTACCCACCAGGGTTTCTACAGGATCAAATAATGTCATGTTATATGTTCTCTCTGTCTCTTTAAGGAGCATTAGCATTCCATCAGGAATAGCTCCCATAACAGTTGCATACTCCTTTGGGGTAACAGGAATGCCAAAGGTACCAAGAAATTCATAGTAACTTAACAATACGCCATTCCTGTCAAGTAACTGATTTACACAGATAATATTATTACCAAACCAGTTGTCATAAAACAGAGATCTATTTTTAAACAAGATGCACCTATTATTCCAGATGTAGCATCTATGGGGGGAAAAGTTGTGTTTGTATATCAAAGATGTATCTCGTTTTAATGTTGATAATATTGACCCTGACTTTAATCTTTATTGGCAGAATGTGCTGTTTGGCTATGATAGTAATTGTAACAAGAAAAGACATGAGGTATTTATAGTTAATTTAATAATAATTCTGGCCAAATTTCATATCCATAAGTCTAAATTTAGTCACTCTAAGCCATTATTCATGGTATTTGAGATTGAAGCCAAGCAGTATATTCAAACAATTCGTGACTCAAAAAATAAGAAGGCTGAAAAAACGACTCTTTTGTGTTCACTGTTTAATATTTTCGTTTAGTAATTCCCCCTGGCTATGATTTGTTTTGTATTGATGTATTGATAACTTGTCGTTTGTGTTTGTATTTGTGTTGTACTGTACTGTATTGTCTGTTTTGTATTGTCTTGTATGTCATGATATTTGCATAAAGATTTAATAAAAAAAAAAAAAAAAAAACATCCAAAAACAACCCAAACCGTTGGCCTTACCAGTGAAATAAATATATTGACTCTATCCTGAATCACTCACTCAGGCTGGATTTAGACTGCAGTCATATCTAGCCTAAATCTGATTTATTTCTCAAATCCGATATTTTAGCCCGACTGTTTACACTGCTTTTTGCAAGTGACCAGATCTGATCTGTGTGTTCAGACTGATTTTAACAACTTCAACCCAAAGTTAAAAAAATGGAGAAAAGAGACTTCTGCCCGACAGCAACGGTGATATTTCATACTAACACTTAACACCTTGTCTTTTCCTTGACAGGATCGTGGCAGCGGCACGCTCCCAGCGCTTCCCTGTGACTCTCAATCACACAACGTCTGCCCCTTCCTGTCCAAACCCTCTACCCTGTCTCTGACCCCTGTGACCCTTATCAGGAGGAGAGAGACGTCCACTCATCCCTATCTGATGGATGCACTGAGACCCGCGAACACCACCCCACCGCGGGCCCCGCAAAGGTCACACACAGGGGTGTCACAAGGGGTAGGAAAGTGGGACTGAGTTACTAGGGCCCAAGGTGGAGGGGCCCTAGTAACTTTAGCTATTGAAAAATAGCAGATATACAAGCTTGTAGATCTGCTATTTTTGAAAAGTCGTAAAAATGTGCGCAAATCTTTGAATATATGTATTTTTTAAGCGAACATTTGTAACTCAAATTTTGCTTCCGGGGGGGGGGGGGGGGGTCCCTGGAACTAAATATTTTGAGATGGGGGTCCGTGGCCAAATTCATTTCATTTTGGGGGTCCTTCACATGAAAAAGTTTGAGCATCACTGACATGGAAACATGGGTTTCTTGCATACATTTTCACAATTTTTCAAAAATAGCAGATCTACAAGCTGCTGTGAGCTTGTATATCTGCTATTTTTCAACAGTTAACATTCATGGGGGGCCCGCAGTGAATCCTTGTACCCAGGGCCCAGAATTTGGTGTGACGCCCCTGCACACACACACACACACACACACACACACATACACAGCGCACGCCGCCACCACGGCCCCTGCAAAGGTCGCGTAGGCCATCTCCATCATCTCAGATCAAGTCCTAAAGGGTCCATGTCAAAAAATAAATAATAGCTGTCGGAGAATTCTGATCATGGCTTTTATTGAAGCATCATTCTTTGCGACCAGCACATCATCAAGGCTGCGGAGGTGTGGATGTCTAAATCTTCATCCGTTTTTTATTTTATTTATTTATTTTTTGGTTTAAAGCAAGGGTCTTCAACAGGGGGCCCGGGACCCCTAGGGGGTCCTCAGTGTTACCACAGGGGGTCCTCCAAATCTTTGTGTGATAGAAGATTTTTTTCCCGCCTTTTTTATATTAACCACTTGAACCCTAGTGTCCATATTCTGAGAACTTTAGCCAAAAATAGAGGCGTTGTGAGCTTGTAGATCAGCTATTTTTGGCAAAGTGCGTTGGAGGGGGAAAAGAGCAGACAGTGAAAGGTCAAGGTTATTAAATATCTGAAAACCCACATTAACATGAATCCAAAATATACTGATGATCGTGCTGTCAAACGATGAAACTACAATATATGGAATCTATGATAAGGTTGTGGGGGTCCCTGCTTCATCTCTCTCTCTCAATTAAGGGTCCTTGGCCTGAAAACATTGAAGACCCCTGGTTTAAAGGTTAAAGCACTATATTCTCAGTGTTTACGTTCAGCTCTTTATTAAAACACATTTTCGGGTGGGTTGCCAATTTCTGCCGATCCTGAATTTGTACCCTTTCCTCCTGCTGTGCTTCTGAATTGTAATTTCTCCTGAAAACAATCCTTTAATTTTGGACAACTCCACGCAGACTCTACGGTGAAAGTGAGCATGCCCTTCCCACTGATACGCTACCAGAACCATTAACATCAATGTCAGTGACTTCATCAACATGAATTAACGAACGCCCATTAGTAGACGATCTGTCTTGAATTCTTTCATATCGTTGTTGTCGGGTGGAAACCTTGTATGTCCAAAACCGTTCATTTTGCATTTATCATTTAAAAATGATTCAAACTAGTGAAAACAGCCGATCTACAAGCACACAACGCCTCGTTGTGTGCTTGTAGATCTGCTGTTTTCACTATTTTTGTGCGACGGCCTTGTATGATGAAGCAGGGCTTTACTTTGCGAAAGAACATACAAATTTGAAACTTGGAGATACAAGGTTTCCACCCGACAACGACGATATATTTATCAGCATATCTACAAGTACACAACGCCTCACACCGCGAGGTGTTGTGTGCTTGTAGGCCAGCTGTTTTCATTACTTTTGTGCGACGGCTTTGTATGATGAAGCAGGGCTTTATTTTGCGAAAAAATAAATAAATAATAATACAAATTTGAAACTTGAGATACGAGGTTTCTGCCCGACAGTGACAATAATGGAAATGTGTGATATTTCCGATAGCTTGTATGTCTTTTTTTATGCATGTTTTATATCTTTATTCTTGCATTTTTTAACTCGAACATGTACCGGATGTCGCACCCCAAGACATAGGCACCAGCTGGACTGGTGTGATTGTCGAGTGTCCCTCATAGACGATATATGTCCCATGATGCCATGTGCTGAGACTGATTGATGAGCGGCACCACGCTGAAGATTTATAGATAACGTTAAGGACCCCCGCACCTCCCTCTCTCTCTCCCTCCCTCCCTTCGTCCCCCAGTCAATCATCCGGCAAATCGTTCCTGTCGGCCCGGGTGGAAACCTTAATCATTGTCTGTCCGGGATCGTTCCTCTTTCATTTTTATTTATTGGGGACATTTAACATGGAAGTGGAAAATAGTCGATCTACAAGCTGACACGTTGTGCGCCTTTAGATCTGCTGTTGTCAGTCACTATAGTTTTGCGCGACGGCTTCTTGTATGGCGTCTCTGTGTCGGCTGGAAACCTCACACGACGACCAAAACTGTTCCTTTTTCGGGATTCGAATTCAAAAACAGTAAAAGTAGCAGATCGACAAGCTCAAAATGTGTCTGACAAGTGACAACATGTTGGATGATCAAACAGGGGCATTAATAAAAAATAAAAAGAAACACAAACAACTACGAGATACTGTAAGGGGCTTCTGTGTGTGACAGCTGGGCATTCATTTAATGATATGGAGATACAAGGTTTCTGCGTGCGATTTATGGCCGGTGAGGTGATGGAGTGGACAGCGTTGGCTGTCACATGTGCAGCCAACAAGTATGGCAGTAATGAGAAATGTTACGATGACTGTTTGTACCATAAGTGAATTGGCGGATTCTGTGATTTTGTAAAAAGTGTGTGTGTGCGTGCGACCGTGCGTGCATGCGTCCGTGTGTTTCATGTATACCCAGCATAGTATACCCACATAGGGTGTGTGTGCGTGCGTGCGTGCGTGCAAGTATGCACCAGTGTTTTTTATATCTAAGACCTATTCCCTGGAAAAGGGAAATACATGAATGAATGAATGAAATGAATGAAATATTTATTTCCGTGTCATGCCAAAATTTGGCCCATCCCATATGGGATTATATGACACATTAAATATCAAAGTTAACTGACATCAACAGTCCTTCCGGTGTTTACATTACACCATTGTTATAAATTAACAAAACCATAAACATGAGAACAATACATAATGAACAAATAAAATAATCTCAAATAAAACAATGCAGTTTACATGTATATGGTCCTCCTCCTCATTGACCAAGCTTTATCCAGAAACGAAGCAAAAGAAAAAGTATCACATTGAAACAGTCGTCTCAGCTTCTCTGAGTCATCACACCACACAAATTCATAATTTGGATCTACCTTATTAAAGAGTCTCTGCCTAATAGAATTATAGAATGGGCAATAGAAAACAAAATGCATTTCATTTTCAATTTCATTAAGATCACACAAACCACATAACCGATCCTCCTCAGCTGTGCCTACATATCTACCCGTCTCGATATGAAGACCAAGTATACCAGCCCTAATTTGGGCACATAGGGATCGTTTCTTTTTTGAAAGGTTATACAGTACATAGTTTTCTGGACCATAGACATGTTTTATCTCACAATATGTGCGGAGCTTTGGTTTACACCATATATCTAGTGCCCATTTGTCTTTTACGTTTTGAAAAATAATTTCTTTTATCACCATACTCTGTATGTTTTCTTTATTATAATAATGGTCTTCATACCCAGCTCTCAACAGAATATCATACATGTCCATAGCCCATGCACCCTTAATCGAGATGTCCCACTCAAAAATCTTCCTTATAATTCTATTAGAGTTAAGACCCAATATTCTATTCCACAGACGTACCATGTGCATACTCCACCGTACCTCATTGGGTTCCCATCCCATATCCCCCATGATAGCTAGGGTTGGTGTAAACTTGTGTACTCCCAAGAAGTACCGCATTGCTCTATTATGTACAGCCTCACTTTTAGGGTATTGTTTAAATCCCCACACTCCTGCTACATAATCTAACACTGGACACACACAGGCCTGGTATAGTTTGGAGTAAGTAGAGAAACCAAGATCCCTTAGTGTCTTTGTTTTAGCTATAACACCCCCTAGTGCTCTACTTGCTGATTCTGTCAATAAAGTTGTTCCTTTTATAAAATTCATATGTTCATCCAAATAGAGGCCTAGATATTTATAGTACTTTGTATAATTCAGTTTTGATTCCCCAAATTGGAATTGAAAATCACTTGTGCGCATAGCTGGGTTTTTAAAATGAATAATTTCAGATTTCTTTTCGTTTATCAAAAGTCTCCATTTTTTACACCAGTTACTTGCACATGTAAGCATTCTCTGTAGGTCCAATTCTGTCTCTGCTAATAAAATAATATCATCTGCATACAATAGAATGCTGACCTGTTCACTTCCACATTTGACTCCACAGTTTAGCGGTTTAATTTGATTGGCTAAATCATTAATATATACGGCGAACAAGGTAGGGGAAAGGGCATCGCCCTGTTTCACCCCGGATGGTGTGGGAAACCAATTGGTACAAATATCATTTACCTTTACACATGCTTGTGGTGCACTATAAAGTGAGCTAATTGCCTGATAAAACTTTCCATCTACACCTGTTTTAATCAGTCTAAAGGCAAGAAGATCTCTATTAACAAAATCGAAGGCTTTCTGAAAGTCAATAAAGCATGCAAACGTTGATTTGTTTACCTTCAATCTGTTCCTTACTATGGTACATACTGTATAAATGTGGTCAATACAGGCCCTGGCTTTACGAAAGCCATTCTGCTCCTCTACCAGAAGCTGTTCTTTCTCCAGAAATTCCATCAATCTCTCATTTAGTAAAGATGAATAAAGTTTATAAACTGTGCTCATTAAACTAATTCCCCTGTAATTAAGGGGAATTCTGGGGTCATTTTTAGGTGATTTTGGTATGGGGCTTATAATGGACTTAAACCATATTGAAGGTATTCTACTATATTCAAAACAGTTATAAAACAAATTAAACAAAATTTGGGCAAGCTTAGGGGATTTTAAAATTTCATTTGGTAAATCTTCTATGCCCGTAGCTTTACCTATTTTTGCTTTATCAATAGCTTTTAGCACTTCCCCCATAGAAATTACCCTGTTAAGGTCCTCGTTACCTTGGAATGTTGCTTCTAACATCTCTTTTTCCCAATTGTTTTTTAATTGACACATTTCCTGAAAAAATCCATCATCAAATCCAATTGCATCATTTTCAAATAAAGTAGCAAAATCTTTTTCCCATTTAGCCAACACCTGTGAAGTCTCTCTTATCAGATTTCCCCCTTCTCCCCATACTTCCATTGGGATACATTTTTTACGTCTTGGTCCTAGCTTATTAATTTAGCTCCAAAAATGCTGGGGGCTTGATGATTGGATTTCTTCTAGATACAGTAACTGACCTCTTTGGTATCTCCTTTTAAACAAACGATATCTCTTATCAAATGCATACTGACATTTTCTGAAATTATCCAATAGTTGCTGTCTGTCCCCATTATCTCTTTTACATCTTAGAAACAGTCGTTCTGAACTATGCATAGAGTACCACAGATCCTGCAACTCTTTATTCCAGTATGGTTTGCTGTGTTTAATTCTCTTTTTTATAGGAGTATATGGCTTGTCCTGTGAACCTTTCCCCATTTCATTATGAACTAAGTCACAAAAATCACCATACCAACTATCTAACATCTCCTGTGTGGTAAAACCTACTTGCTGTCTATCCACCAGATCTATCAATGCTTTGCTTCTCATATTAGAACTAAAAAAATCATTTGGTAGTTTTCTACTAACACCTCGCTTAGATTGTTTTACTTGTTGGCCACTTTCCCTTGTTAAATCTACATCTATTTTAGTTCCATAGCCTACTGTAAAATCCATTATTAACAGGGAGTGGTCAGGCACTTTACTACGTTCTCCAATTAAATCTATGCAGCCAATTGATTCCACCATTTGGTTTGATGTTATCACTTTAAACAGTGTGCATGTTTTCAAACACTCATAAGGAGTTGCTATATAGTCCACAACAGCTTTTCCTTTTACAGATATTGAGGTGTAGTTATCATTCAGTGGACACACTCTGCCATTCACCATACACATCTTAGAGTCCTTAAGAAACTGTATCCATAATTCTCCATGCCCATTAACCCCCTCATCCAATACCACCCTCCTTGGCACATCATCAATGTCCCTCACATAGTCCTCTAAGTTACCAGTCCTACCATTTACGTCCCCACAAACATAAATAGCATCCACGTCAGAGTATGAATACATATAACTTAATAAATGACCAAAATAACCGGATGCATCTCTTCCCCAGGGGGATGTCTCAGGAGGGAGGTAGCATGAAAAAACAACAAAACTATATTGAGAACTTAAACTAAAAAAAATTAAACCAAGAATTCCATCGACCTCTTTACTGAAAACTTGAACTTTATATGAACTTAATAGGTCACATTTAACACAAATACCTACCCCCCCTGACCCCTTTGGTGCTTTAATATGCTTTTCTCTGTTGTTCCCATACCAGACATATCCATCCAAATCAATAGACGCCTCTCCTGTTAAATGGGTTTCATTTAATGATATTAAGTCTGGTCGTAGGTGTTTTAAAATCACAGTTCTTAACTCACAGTTCTTGTCTGTCCATCCGTTTACATTCCAGTGGATTAAAGAGAGATTTTTGGAATCACTCTGTGTCGTTACGGACGCGGCTCATTTTCCCCTTCTTCCTTCTGACGACCTGCCCCTGTCGGCGGCTCCGTTGCGTTCAGGTTCACCGCCACGTTCATTGTCCTTGTCCCGTCTCACCACTCGGCCATTCCCAGTGATGAAAACGTTTTTTCCAGATGGGATCTCGTCTAGTAGAGCTCTGAAGTTGAGATCAATCAGGCGTTCGGTGTGTGATTTGGCGGATCGTATGTAGATCTTCTCAAACGCGGTGTTGTCCTTCAGCTCCCGTTTTCTTCGCAACACTGCCACTTTATCGCGGGTTGTGTTCAGTTCCATCTTGACGAGACCCGGGCCCGTTCCTCTCGGTGCCAGCCGCTCCACGGCCATAATCATTGGTACCGGGTCGCACTTCAGCCCATCCGACAGCAGCAGTCCCACTCTCTGCATAAGATCCTCGCCCTCTTCGAACGGCAAGCCCGATATAATAATGGAAACCTCGGGGTCGAATTCATCCCGTTTGACTTTCTTGTTGAAGTTGGTTTCCACCTGATCGATTCTCGCCGTTACGTGCCCTATTTCCATATCCAGATTGGCTTGGATTTCGGTCTGCTTTCTTTGCAGTTCTGCTTTCATGTCATCTTGGTTCTGCCTTATCAGTTCAACCATCGAGTCACGCAGGTTGTTGATTTTGCCGTCCAGCTTTCTCTCCAGAGAGGAACCCATACTATCCATTTTCTTCTCCAGCGAGCTGCGTGTCTCTTCCATTTTCTTATTGAGTTTCCTCAGCTCTTCCATTACCGGGTCGTTTAGAGCCGCGGCCGCTTCTTTTGCATTACTTCTGAGGGATATCTTATCCCCTCCTTCAGACATATTGATACTTTAAATTTAAACTTCAATTCGATTTGTTTGTCTCAGTTTATCTTAGTTTGTTTTCTCAATTGTTTGGAGCGCACGCAAACGTGTCTCCGTCCCCCTCAACCGGAAGTGTGACTATCAATCACACTTCCGGTTGAGAATACATGTTTCCTAACAGACACAAAAATGGGTCACCACCTGGCCAGCAGTCTGTGCAGATTAATTTGTCACACCTGTCAACCTGTGGAGAGATAGGGAGAAGACAGAGAGGTTATCCATTTGTAAGGTTGTGGAAGTATTATTTCATTAGTAGTATTAAGTACATTAGTTTTGGATTTGCTGGTGATGAAAGGAAAAGGAGTAAGAACATGAATGCAAACTAGAAAAACTGTTCCTACGAAACAATGTGGGCTCGCTCGTGACTATACTTAGCAGCGTGCTAACTTTTTTTTTTTTTCACCAATTGCGCCTCATTGGCTAACGGAACACGATATGCGGCGGAAATAATAACGAAACCATAGTGTTTTCGCCTTTGAACTGTCTGCGGCGGAACTCACTATATAAATAATGAGGATAAGATAGTGTTCTCGCCTTTCAGGCGAGGCCACAATTAGCCTATAGACCTTTTTCCACAGTGGTAACACCTGTGAAGGAAGTAAGGAAGAGGCCAATTTCGTACGGCCGTATCCAATCAGAGAGGGGCCATCCAAGCCGTAGCCAATGAGGGAACAGCCCTCTTGGTGACATCACCATCAACAAGTGCGACCTGATATAAATAACAAGTCGCAAGTTGGCACCTCGACAGAGTACCAACTTGCCCACCCACATACACCGATCAGCGCCGATCGCAATACTTGGACACACTGCTGGCACACAAGTAGGGGCGGCATAGCTCAGGGGTAGAGAAACCGTTATTAGAGCACGAAGGGTTCCCGAAAGGTTCCCAGTTCGAATCCGGGCTCCCCCTGAGTTAATGTCGAAGGGTCCTTGGGCAAGACTCTGAACCCCACATTGCTCCCGGTGAGCTGGTTGGTGCCTTGCATGGTTTCCTCCGCCACCGGTGTATGAATGTGTGCATGAATGGGTGAATGTAATGCACAATCTATGTAAAGCGTTTTGGATCAAAAGCGCTATATAAATGCACCATTTACCATTTAGGCCATACAGTATACATGCCACGATTGCACAAGACTTCCTCAGATCCATATACGCATGTATATTCTGACTCAAATGTATTTCTTCACACATCACATTTTGGACTGAAACCCACATATTAAACCTACATTTATTGGATTTTATGTTCAGATATTAGTGCAAATAAATTTTTATCATGCTCTTGGTTTTCGCTTTAATGACGAGGTTGTCATTTTCGTTTGAGTAAAAGTGAGACATTGAAGTGTGGAACAATGTCTCACTCTGCCTCCTTAGAGCATAAAGGCAGACAGTAAATAATGATGAATAATGGGCAATAAAGTGCTCTCCACCCCAGACTGCCACTTAATGCTGCCAGTCACACACTGTGAACATAATGTACAATCCTTTCTCTTTAAGTGAGGCTGTGTGCCTCTTTATATTTCAACTAATCATAGTGGCAGCATGTATTTGAGCATAAAAGCACTATTATCAAGACAGTGCCGCTGTAAGCAAACAACCAACGGTGACATTCGTTATCGGCGTCGACAGCTCTGCGGCAAAATAATACTGAAACTGTCATCTGAAAGCTGAGCGTGTACAGTATATCTGTTATCTTACAATACATGCACAGAATATCTGTGCGTATGTCTCTAGTCCACGTCAGAGACCTCTATTGGAGAGTCACGCCAACTCCGTTCACTTCATGGGGCCAGAGATACACATCTATTGGTGAATATTGACAAAGTGCGAACTGAAAGTTTACAGAATGCTTCGAAGTCTATGAGGGAAAAGTGACATTCCGAGTTACATGAACAACGTGACCGGCGTTGTTTCTGACCCCGCATGGGCAGAACTCTCTAATATATGGCTCTGGTCCACGTATCTCGAGAGGGAGCGTGTCGCTGTTACTACATCTCACCTTTTCGACACCCGACTCTAACCCTCCGTGGAGTGAGTCGCTCTCGAGAACCGTTCGACCGACTGACTTCAAATTCGGCACACGCGTAGCTGACGGCCCGAGGGAGTGCCCAAATGACTCAATCGATTACCACATGTGGCAATCGATTGACTAAGCTTGATTTGGATAATTCTCCACACCTGTCAATTTGATTAGTTAGTCAGTCCACTTTTCACAGTCAGTTTGCACTCTTCAGACATTCTCCACACGTTCTCTTCCAAGTGGGAGCAGAGACAATTAACTCAACCGAACTACTCGTCAAATCCTGTTTATTTTTTGTTTTTCTTACCTTTGTTTAGTGTGCTCGCAGTGTGCCCGTCGTGCACGATGGTGCACGGATCGTGCACGGTCAGCGTGCATGTCACCGTACGGATCTGATCACAAAAGAATGATGTCGCCGCGACCAAACGTTAGCATGCTACAAACTCACAAGCTAGTGCTGAAATGCTGGACACGTAGGAGAAAGCCTGCATTTTCTATTAGCTTGGATTCCCCATTGATGATGTGACTACAGAAAGGACACAGACAGACAGTAGTGTTTTTATAACTGCGATATTATTGAATATTTTCTTTGCTTGGTATTTCTTATGTCCATGAATTGAATACCAAGGACTTCTAACGTAAAAAAGACAGTAAAAGGACTTATTTGGGATGTTCCTTTTAGGCAGGGTGTTCAAATGTACTGTACTACATTTCTATTTATTGTTGTTCTTCAGAAACCAGTGGATAATTTGGTAGCCTACTCTGCTCTCAGAGTTATGCGCCGTCCGTGGCCTAATAATGCATTGTAAACTAGGGGTCCTTGAAATTAAAAAAGTTTGAGAATCCCTCCCTGCCTTATAGGCCAACAGTATGATGCTGGATGTGTTGTGTAAAATACTGTAGATATTATCATTATAATGAAACTGATATGACACCGCCACTAGCATGTCTTCTTGCTCTGTCCTTCAGCTAAACACTCTAACTTAGGCCCTGCTGTCTCTGCACAGTGTCTCCGTGATGCACAGCAACAGGATACAAACATGTTCCGGCACAAATCCCTGCATGTATGCTGCACCGTTGTATCAAAGTATTGACTTTCTGAGTGGAATAATAGTGTTGAATGACTGCACATGCACACACACATGCACGCAAGCTTGCACACGCACGCACACACGCACGCACACACACACACACGCACGCACACACACACAAACACACACACACACACACCCCTTTTTCACACCGCGGGCAAAAGTTCACCTTGAGCGCCTATCAGTTTCAAAACAAGGCTACGTATATAGCGTGCAACAGAATACAGTCCGCTCGTCCGCTGCACTCCGTCCGCTATCGCAAGTCAACATTGCATGTGTGCCAGACTATTATCACAGCATAACCAATAGGAACCGTAACCAGCAGGTCCTAGAATACGGAACTTTTCAGCAGTTATCAGCTCCCGGTTCTGCCTCGTCAGAGGGAAAAACCTAAAAAGCAAACAGCAGCTGTACTATGGAAAAAGAGAGGGCAGGCCTTCACTTTCTCATGAGTCATGCCACCCCTCGCGTGTTACCTTAATGCTTGGGTCTTCAACAGGGGGTCCGGGACCCCTAGGGGGTCCTCGGACTTACTACAGGGGGTCCTCCAAATCTTTGTGTGATAGAAGCTTTTTTTCACCTTTTTTATAGCGTCCATATTCGGAGAACTTTAGCCAAAAATAGCCGATCTACAAGCTCACAACGCCTCGCGCTGTGAGGCGTTGTGAGCTTGTAGATTGGCTATTTTTCCCCAAAATCATGTTGGGCACCCCCCCGAGCCACAGGTTGAGAATCCCTCCTCCACACAACCTGTGGTCTTCGTTTCAGCACAACATTTTGATTCGAGCGAATCGAACCATATGCTCATATTTCAAACTTTTCAACAAGTCTCCCAATTTCCCATTTCCCAGGCCCTTAAATCAACTCCATTCGTCCCAATCATCCCGGAGCCTTCTGACTCTGACGCAGAGTTTATCCGTCATTACCAGGCAACCCCCCCCCCCCCCCCCCGCCCCTCTGTCATCGATCTCGCTATTGATTCATACACTTTCTCAAAATGGCCTCTTTCCTATAAACGACAGCGTGTCGGGCTGGTGATTCATGGACACCCAGGGGTGTCACACCAAATTCTGGGCCCTGGGTACAGGGATTCACTGCGGGCCCCCCATGGATGTTCTTAACCCATTTAGACTTGGAACGCATTGTTACGTGTTATTTTACGCTTTAACAATTGAAAAATAGCAGATCTACAAGCTCACAGCGCGGCACCGAGTGCCGCGCTGCGAGCTTGTAGATCTGCTATTTTTGGAAAAATCTTGGAAAATGTCTTTGAATGTTTCAAATCCTTCTGTCAGTGGTGCTCAAACTTTTTCATGTGAAGGACCCCCAAAATGAAATGTATTTTTAGCCACGGACCCCCATGTCAAAATATTGAGTTCCAGGGACCCCCCAGAAGCAGAATTTGAGTCACAAACGTTCGCTTAAAAAATACATATATTCACAGATTTGCACACGTTTTCACGACTTTTCAAAAATAGCAGATCCACAAGCTCGCTGTGAGCTTGTAGATCTGCAAATTTTCAATAGCTAAAGTATAAAATAATTAAGGCCCCTCCAACATGGGCCCTATAATAACTCAGTCCCACTTTTCCCGTCCCTTGTGACGCCCCTGCCTGTTTAGAGGCCGGGGCCCCGCTGCTCTGCGGCAGTGTGTGTGGTGGTGAAAGCTGAATGAATGGCGTCAAACCCCCGAGTAACAAGGCTGGAATGAGCCATGAGTGATTATTGTATGGTTAATAAAAGTCTAGCTGGGTTTCATTGGGGCGCTGCTGCGTGTGTGGCTGCTTGTTGGTCTGATGATGACTTGCACTTTCACAAGCAAGGAGAAGAGGGTCTGAGTCAGCGATCTCCGAAGCCAATTGAGCCGGGCGGGGCCGACTGACTGTTGGGCCGGGAGGGTCACTTTGAGAAGTGGCCCCCATTTCTCAAAGTGGGGTCCCAGGGACCCCCCAATGGGTCCTTGAGGGGGTTCCAAGGGGTCCCCAGCAAAATTGGTTGGTTGATTGATTGATTGATTGAAGACTTTATTAGAAGTTTGCATAGAAA
>NC_137820.1:40981963-40991963 GCF_963921795.1 Nannobrachium achirus
TGGGACTGCAGGGAGACAGTCTGTATGCCATCTGTTTACAGGGCTCTCCGTTCCCGCAGCGTTTGGAGAGTCTCTTTGTAATAACTTGCAGACATGGGTGTGTCTCTTATATGGCTACATGCCTCTCTGTGTGTGTGTGTGTGTGTGTGTGTGTGTGTGTGTGTGTGTGTGTGTGCGTGCGTGCGTGCGTGCGTGCGTGCGTGCGTGCGTGCGTGCGTGCGTGCGTGCGTGCGTGCGTGCGTGCATGCGTGTGTGTGAGTGAACTCAAATGACCCGCATTGTCTTTGAAATGACTCGCGGCGATGCACAGATCAGTTGAGATAATGAAGTGCACCGTTGCATATAATCTAATAATAACATCAACTATAACATATAATGATGATGATGATGATAATAATGCTAATAATAATACTTAATAGCAGTAATAATACATCTAAAGATTGAGTGCATGGCCAGTCAAGAATTATTTTCTTCAAGAAACAACTGAAATGTATTGGCCATTGGCCATTGGCCAATAAATTTCAGTTGTTTCTTAAAGAAAATAATTCTTGACTGAATCTTGAACACAAACACACACACATGCTGCGACACGTTGTGAGCTTATAGATCAGCTATTCTTTCAGTGCATGACACAGGCACATAACCGAGCATGAATAATGTTTAGTTCTATAATTCCAATCACCAACCATAATTTCTAAATGCCTAATCATAATCATAACCCTAACCCCAACAGGACTATTTTTTTCCTAATTGTAAACTTATCTCTAAAAATATTTTTCAACTCAAACAACCATTTCTCTAGTGAGGACCAGGGGAAATGGTCCCCACAACGTTATACATGCTTTCTTGCGGTGCAAATAAAAGAAAGGTAGCATTCAGAGGCTTAAACTGGCCCACAATGATGTCCTGATGAGGATTCTATACTTAAGGTTCCTAGTTGGCGTAGGGATGGGATGATATGAAAATGTCATGTCACGATTGTTGTGACCAAAGAAATTGCGATTTTCGATATTATCGCAATAATCTATTTCTGAAGCAATCATGAAAAACTATTTAATGAGCAAAAATCCTGCACTCCGCTCTTGCTCAGCTGCTCGTTTTTATTTCAAATAACAGACGTTTCGGTCCCACTGGACCTTCATCTAGAGTGTCTTACAGCCATTCTGCACCCCTCTCATATATACACACTCCCCTTCCTGTTCACAGGTGTGAGACAATCACACTCCTCTCAAGGAGTGTCTCTCAGTGATGATAAGGGGAGTGTGTATATATTAAGGCTGGGACTTTAACTGATTAACTGTGATTAATTAATTACAGAAAATTAACACGATTCAAAACATTTACGCATTTTAATCGCACTTAGTTTTTGCACCACAGAACCTTCGGTTTCGGGCACACTAGTACTGATCATAGCAATGCACCAACAAAGAAGAGACAACAAACGCAAAGGGAGAAGTAGCCGATCAGAGCGCTTTGCTTGGCCCAGTGGATGCGAAATTTAGATTTAAAAAACTCACTCGAGTGATTCACTCGAGTCTATTTGACTCACTCTTACAACAAAATGTGTTTTACTTGAAAGAAATGCTTCTCAGGTCAAATATCGACGTGCGATTAAAATGCGATTAATTGCGATTACTTAATCACAGAGCCTGTAATTAAATCGATTAATTGTTTTTATCGCATCCCAGCCCTAGTATATATATATGAGAGGGGTGCAGAGTGGCTGTAAGACACTCTAGATGAAGGCCCAGTGGGACCGAAACGTCTGTTATTTGAAATAAAAACGAGCAGCTGAGCAAGAGCAGAGTGCAGGATTTTTGTTCATGAAATAGTTTTTCATGATTGCTTCAGTGTTCACTGTTCAACGCACCTGCACCCGAATCCAGTGGATGTGCGAATACTTCCTTTATATTAATTATATTTCTCAAATAGCTCACAATATTTCTCAAATAGCGTGCATGCGTGCGTGCGTGCGTACGTGCGTGCGTGCGTGCGTGCGTACGTGCGTGCGTGCTAGGGCATTAACGACTTGTGATTTTTGCAAGTCGACTCGACTCAGTAAAAAGTTGAGTTGAAGTCGACTTTATCGTTTGATGACGTCATCACATCACACACGACCCCCAATTATTTTGGGGGGTCCCCAGATAATTAACTTAATGTGAAACATTGTTTTCTCACTCAACTGTAAACAATCCAACATAAAGTTTAAGTGTATAGAGGGTATCTGCACATTTCTAAAGTGCCAATTTATGGACTTTTTAATACCTCTAAAATGGCAAATTAAATATTGTCCAAATTGTCAAATATATAGAGGCAGACATTGTGAAAATAGCCGATCTACATGCTCACAACGCCTCCCATCGCGAGGCGTTGTGAGCATGTAGATCTGCTATTTTCACAATAGAAAGTATTATTATTTTTTTTTCTTCAACTTCAACTTTCTCTGGTTAATGCCCTAACGCACACACACACACGCACACGCACGCACGCACGCACGCACGCACACGCACGCACGCACGCACGCACGCACGCACGCACGCACACACACACACACACACACACACACACACACACACACACACACACACACACACACAGTGGGGGTCCCGTGTGATTGAGTGGTCATAGCTCTCGTGGTAACAGGTGTCTCCTCCTTTGTGTCCTATTGTTCAAAGTGGGACACGCCCCCCTCCCCTGGTAGAATAACCAGACAATGATGAGTGAGAGAGCCATGAATATCTAATCTCTGAATATATTCTTATAATGGAGGGAGAACCAGCCGTGGAAGGGGCGTTGGACATCCATTTCAATATGCTTTTCTTAACCAAGCCCCTGTTGTTGGCCTTTACGGAGCATTGTGAGAGCATGTGTTTTATAGTCTAGGGGGAGCAGGGGTGGGGGTGGGGTGGGGGGGGGAGTGATACTATGTCCATTTATTATAAGCGATAATGGGGCTTGTTTTGAAAATATAATTGCTTATTTGGGCTTGCTAATGTTGTAGGCCTAGAATTATTGAATGCTTTAACCAGTGAAAAATAGCAGATATACAAGCTCACAGCGCGGCACCGAGTGCCGCGCTGCAAGCTTGTAGATCTGCTATTTTTGGAAAAAGTCGCGAAAATGTGTGCAAATCTTTGAATATACAGTATGTATTTTCAAAGCGAACGTTTGTAACTCAAATTTTGCTTCTGGGTGGTCCCTGGAACTAAATATTTTGAGATGGGGGTCCGTGGCCAAATACATATCATTTTGGGGGTCCTTCACATGAAAAAGTTTGAGAACCACTGACATAGTAGTCTCTCAAGAACAGACTAACTGAGCTGCATTTAAAAAAACCTTAGAAGGATTCAAAAGACACTTATAGAATCGGGTCAAAATTCTAATTTTCACGATTTTTCAAGAATATCAGATCTACAAGCTTGCAGTGCGGCTTGTATATCTGCTATTTTCAATAGTTAAAGCATAAAATAATGATACACAATAATGTGTACCCGTCGGTGGGTCTCCAAACAAGGACCCACAAATGAACACGTATTTGTCTGTGCAGATCGACCCCCATCTGAAAATATTTTGTGCCAGGGACCCGGCTAAAAGATTTGTGTGTTATAATATTATAATATAATTATCTTTAGAAGATTACATTTTTTATTGATTGAATACTTTATTAGACACAAGGTACAGTCAGACATTTAGGCTAAAAGGATAACACAAAATAGCAGATCTACAAGCTCACAATGCGTCATCATCACACTTTCAGGCTTGTTTTTTGTGTGTGTGTGTGTGTGTGGGGGGGGGGGGGCAATTGGGGGGAGTGGCAAGGGTAATTTGTCATCAGCACTGCTAGAGGCCAGCCTTGTCTCCTTTAACTCAGCCCAATATGTTCCATCCATGTCACGGTTATTAGCATTATTAGCGCCAGCTAATCTATCATGGCGGGTAAGTATCCAGGACGAAAGAAGGGCGATGATTACAGAGATTCATCAAACGTGGCGGAGAAATGGAGGACGTGTCTTTTATCAACGACGGATTGGGTTTGAGGATAGACTAATGTGTTTCAATTTAACAAACAAATAAAACGTATACACGAGAAACATTATTAACATGTTACATAGGCAGTTGTCACAATCTTCATGACTAATATATATATACCAATATATATATATATACATACATATACATATACATATACATATACATATACATATACATATATACATTCATCAATATCATTTCAGGAACAAGGAACCATCCACTCCATCAGGCGCCCCGGTCAGTATAGAGAGCAGGACTACTGCATTTTTTTAATGTTTTTTTTTCTTCATGAATGAATGTCCTACTTCACTATACAAGATACACAATGCAACTTGTAAATCTGTTTGTTTCACTTTTTTAATTTGTTTATAAATAATTTAATTTAAAAAAAATGGGACACTTTATGTATATATTCTTCTTTTTTATTGTGCCTTGCTTTTTCTTTGTAACTTGTAACCTTAAACTGCTGTGCTGCCTCTGGGCAACTGATTTTCCCCCTTGGAATATCTATCTATCTATCTATAAAACCATATAATACATGCACCAAATCCCCACCGCCTGTAATCCACGTAAATTGAGAACTGTTCAACCGTCCGACTTCAAATTCGCCACATGCATTGCAGACAACCCGAGGGAGAGCAGTAGTGCCCGGCTTCGAGTCGGTCGGATAGGAACTACCAGTAAGACTCCCTAATCGGGAGATAAGCGACCGTTGGTCGCTTATCTCCACAAATAGGCCAAAAGTTTGTTTTACCAATTATCAAGACATACGGGCAGTTGACAGTTTGCCATGGTTACTCATTGAAGTTGAATCTCCATATATGGAGATAACCTACGCATCACACTAAGTCTGACCTCACCAGCCCATATTTGGGCATGAGCAACTTATGTCTCCATATATGGAGATATGATGACATCACACAGTCCTCAGCCGATGATGTGGCGTGATGTCATACAATACACAAACGAGCCCTACAGTATAAAGGGGCAATTCTTGCCAGGAAAGAAGCATTTCTTCGACTCAGACCTTATCGCCAGGGTTGGCTTATAGCAGCTGTCGGTAGGACCATATATGGATTCTGTTAGTGTGGATCTCCTAACAGGGCATCATCTGGGATACAATCCCTTTTATGCCCATATATGGAGATCCCTAACATAATCCCTTTCATGCCCATATATGGAGATCCCTAACAGAATCCCTTTTATGCCCATATATGGAGATCCTAACAGCATCCCTTTTATGCCCATATATGGAGATCACTAACAGCTAACAGAATCCCTTGTATGCCCATATATGGAGATCCCTAACAGAATCCCTTTTATGCCCATAAATGGAGATCCCTAACAGAATCCCTTTTATGCCCATATATGGAGATCCCTAACAGAATCCCTTTTATGCCCATATATGGAGATCCCTAACAGAATCCCTTTTATGCCCAGTTGGTTGCTAGGGTAAAAAAACATGGTTGCTATGGTAAACAGTTGGTTGCTAGGGTAAACAGTTGGTTGCTAGGGTAAAACCATGGTTGCTAAGGTGGTTGCTAACGTACACTAACAGACCAGCAACAACAGACTGTTGCCACAGCAACGTACACAAAGGTTTGTTTACACATGTGGTGTGATGTCATACTGAAGATATATGACATCACACCGTACACAAACAAAGGTGTGACGTGTGACGTGACGGACGGACGGACGGACGGACGGACGGCCGGTGGAGGTTTTCATAGTAAACTGCTCCCTAACGGTCGCAACCAGAAAATGAGCCAATGTATTGCCATGGCAACCCCAGCCTATAGACCAGATTTGGCAAATTGATTGCTCCGTCAGTACTTTCCACCATCAGTTTGCACTCCTCAGACATTCTCCACACGTTTGTTTACCCATAAATGGCCATATACTGACTAATAAGACGCCTCAGGGCGACATGCGACCTCACCCTTCAGGGTGTATACCATTTCCGAAACCATCCATGCATGCATCCATGCATGCATCCATGCATCCATCCATCCATCCATCCATCCATCCATCCATCCATCCATCCATCCAAAAAATGTGTTACTCAGGTAAACAAAATGCACATTCTCTTTCACCATCCTGCTTCTAACAGTAGTGGGCATGGGATCATTTACTTACTGTACACTGTACAGTATGTGTGGAACGGCCTCGAAATCAGTGTCAAACTGACAACCAATCTGAGGTCTTTTAAACAGAAGACAAAAGCCTGTCTATATTAGAAATGGTTCCCCTATAGAGAGAGGGTCATTGGTCTACCGAAAGATAAGGGAGCACTTGTTTTATGTATTCACTGTATATGTTACCGTCATGTGTTTTGTATTGTAATGTGTTTTGTTTTTAACTGTTAAAGGACCTCGATGGAAATAAGTCTCAGGACTTTAATGTGTCATCCTAAAACTGCTGTAACCTTGTGGCTTTATTGCTTTTCAAATGAATCAAATCAAATCAAATCACATCCATCCATCCATCCATCCATCCATCCATCCATCCATCCATCCATCCATCCATCCATCACATACAGCCTTAGCACTTAAGAGTGAGAGCAGCAGTTATGACAACCCCCCATCTTCTCTTGTCTCTCCTCACAGGCAGTACAATAGGACCCAGATACGAGCCTCCTCCTCTGTCTCTTCCTAGCCAAGGAATGCCAGAGCAGTGCGGACTGGGCGCTGTCAGGCATCTGATGCCCTGCCAAGGGCCAGACATCCATTATCGCCCACAGACAGATACCCAGAGGGCAACGGGTTGTGCCGAGGAAGGAGGGAGGGAGGGGGGGTTCGCAGGGTGCACACGACTGAAGGCTTGCGGCATGGGGAGTTACAGTTCCGTCCATATGGCCGCAGTACAGCTGGCTAATGAGTCGGGAGTCGCGTGTATTAATAGTCAGATGCAATTTACGATTTAGGCACTTATCCATAGAGACAGTCAACAAGCAAGGTAAACACATGCATCACATGCGGAGAGACAAGGCAAGGCCATTTTATTTGTACAGCAACAACACGGCAATTCAATGTGCTTTACACAGAACATCAAGCAAAGGGAACACAATAACACGATTATAAAATGACCAAATGAATAGATGCAGTTACAGTGCAGAGCAGTGGTGTAAAGTAAGTACATTATAGGTACTGTACTGAATTTATTTTGTACTTTATTTGAGTATTTCCAATTTCCAATATTCTGGAAAATATACAAAAAGAAAAATACAAATATTGTACTTTCTCTCCACTACATTTATTTGAAAACTTTATTTGCTAGTTACTTAGCAGATATAAATTATAATATTATAAAACAGGCATTAACCACTTTAGCCCTATTTTATACCAAGGCTATTTGAAAATAGGCTATAGCCAATCTAAGGGGCACCCGCTGGCTTACTGGTCCAGGTGCATACCACATATAGGCATTGCCACATCGCGATGGTGGTGCCATTCGTTGGGACAGTGTCAGGCGCGGAGCGGGTGTCACTGTCCCAGTGAATGGCACCGTCATCGTGCCATTCGCTGGGACAGTGCCACCCGCATGACACTGTCCCTGCGAAATTCGCCGGTTCGATTCCCGATCCAGACGACATTTGCCGCATGTCACTCCCCATCTATCCCCCATTTTCCTGTCAGTCTATTGTCCTATCGAATAAAGGCATAAAAGCCCCCCCAAAAAATAAAAAAAAATAGCCGAACTTCAAGGGCACAATGTGTCGCAGTGTGACACGTTGTGAGCTTGTAGATCTGCTATTTTCAAACATTTTGTACTTTAAGCACATTTTGATGCCAACACTTTCATACCTTTACTCAAGTACATTTTGAATTCTGGCCTTTTACTTGTAACAGAGTATTTTCTATAATGCAGTATTCATCATCATTATTCGAGTGCCGTCGAGATCTGCGACACAAGCTGCTTGCTTCCACTGGTCTCTGTTGCTCATTGCCAAACCGAGTTCATTCACAGGCAGTCCTGTGTCCCTACTCAGAACATCTGGAAATTAAGTCATTAACGACTTGTGATTTTTGCAAGTCGACTCGACTCAGAAAAAAGTTGAGTTGAAGTCGACTTTATCGTTTGATGACGTCATCACATCACACACGGTCCCCAGATGATTAACTTAATGTGAAACATTGTTTTCTCACTCAACTGTAAACAAACCAACATACACTTTAAGTGTATAGAAGGTATCTTCACATTTCTAAAGTGACAATTTAAGGACTTTTTAATACCTCTAAAATGGCAAATTAAACATTGGCCAAATTGTAAAGAGGCAGAAATTAGGAAAAAAAACTCAACTTTCGACTTTCTCTGGTGGGAGTCGACTTATGTAATGAAGTCGACTGAGTCGACTTGTCGACTTTTTCGTTAATGCCCTTGTGAGTGGTCAAGTTCCCCTTGATGGGCAGGGTAGTCTCCACAGAAGAATATCTGAGATGACCTGATCCTTTGCTCTGTGACAGTGGGTTAGGGAAGCCTCCATAAATCTGAGCTTTAGTTGGATGGTTCCTCCATGAAAGGTTCTGGTCACGCATGGGTATTGATGCTTTTACTTAAACATAAAATATCTGAATACTTTTTCCACCACTGGTGCAGAGGAGAAAAAGTGTAGTGCTAGGATCATGAGTAAAACCAATAACCTATATACTGCAGCATCAGTCTAAACCAGGGGCAATGCGATGCGTTTGCTAATTTTTGAAAAATTTAGAAAGATCTTGATAAAATGTGAAAACACTTGCACTAATTTAGACATCTCTTCTGGGCAGTCCCTGACACAAAATATTTTTCAGAAGATTGTTCCAAGGCCAAACGTGTACTTTTGGGGGTCCTCCTTGCACATGAAACCACAGAAGGTATTTGAAAACTTGAAATGGGACATTCTGCATAACAAGTGCTTTCTATTTTGGTACTTTAAGTATATTTTGATACCAATACCGTTGTACTTTTAACAGAGTATTTCTACAATGCAGTAGGCCTATTGATACTTTTACTTAGGCTATAAGAATGAGTACCTTTTCCACCACTGCACAAGAAGCACTTTGGAGAAAGGCGCAACATTAGCACATTATAATTACTGTCTTGCCTTCAAGCCCCTCTGGTTTATTTTCAATCAGAGAGCCGCAGTGTCTCACCTGACACCAGAGCACCTGCTCTAATGACAGACACCTGCGACTGTCCCTGGAGAGAGACAACCTTGTGTTAGTCAAGGCAAATAGGAGGTAAAGACACCAACGCCCCTTTCGCTATCTCACAGTCACAATTCCAACCGGCAGATTTGTCGCACCGTGGGTGCCAAACTGCAGCCGGAAGTTCGGTAGAATGCACTGGAGCCAGTGGAAGCCTGTGGAGCAGTCTGGGAGCAGCTCATGAATAAACACCATTTCTGAACAATGAGACCTTTATAACATACTCAGCTCAGGAAAATAAAAGAAGGCATGTCACAATTCTTTTTCTGCTGTGTTGATTTTCGACTATTCTATACTTTGAGGTTGAATAATTTGAATACTAAAATTCACTATTCGTGAATGCCTACACCCAAAAAAATAATCTCTCAGTTGAACACATTTTAAATGTGTGAAACTTTTCCACCCATTTTATATGAGTAAATTTATATATGGGATATATGTAGTCCCAAGTCAAATCTACATTCAATGCAATGCATGTTGTTCAATTAGTCCAACTCATTTTCATTAACTTAAGCCAAGTTAATTATATGAACTTAATTAATTTACGTTTGTCCAACTCAAACAAATGTTAACGTAAATGTGTTGGTTCAACTCATTTTTATGGAATTAAGCTAAGATAAATAAAATACTTTTACATTTACATAAGAAGAGTTCGGTTTCAGGTTTTCTTCTGGATGATTTGTTTCAAGTTTTACAATATCAACATACAGATGCATAATGGATATATGCAATAGCAGTGATTATTGAATAATCAGAACATTTAAGAGAAAACCAACGCAATA
>NC_137820.1:40996963-41117554 GCF_963921795.1 Nannobrachium achirus
TCAGATGGGAGCCACTGATGGTGGCGGCAGTGGCGGCGGTGTGTGTGTGTGTGTGTGTGTGTGCGTGCGTGCGTGCGTGCGTGCGTGCGTGAGTGAGTATTAATATTGCCAAATGTCCCCACAAGTATAGTAGAATTTGACAAATAGACTATAAGTACAGTTTTCCTGGTGAAAATGGTTATTTCAGGGATCAAAACATTCTTTTTACATTCCAGTTGTATTTGGGGATTATGATGATATACGGTAGGCATTTAGGGTAGGTTTTGGGCCTATAGTGTTAGTTACGCCAGTGTCGCACGCTGGAAATTGGCTTTGTTTCTGGCTTCAGGTTTAGGGTTCAAAATGGCAAAGAATGAAAAAAAAACAAAAAAAACAAAGGGTATTCATATAATTGCTGTCCTAAAATGACGATGTCCTCACAGATATAGAAATACGTGTGTGTGCGTGCGTGCGTGTGGTGTGCGCGCACCTCTGAAATGTAGATTATCTCATCCCCCGGTGTCTCGCTCCTCCATATCTGTGATTCTTTCCCATTGTGTTGGTCTACTCCGCCTCGCCAGGAATGTCCCACATCAGCAGCCACATTCTGTGGGGATCACTGCCCCCCCCCCCCCCCCCCCCCCCACACCCCCCTCCCCCCTCCAAGTTATGCAGCTACTGTTAGGCTTTACAGTGTGTGACACACACCACACAAAAACAAACGCCACACGACAAAGGTTTCTGCCGTTAAAATAGAGAAAAAAAGGAGAGGGTTACTGAGTTCAAATCCGGCGTTGCCAGATTTTGCGGGGCCAGCCAGACCTACGAAAACAAGCCCAGAAGAAGCGGTTATGTGGGTCACATGATCGCAGGCATACATCATCTATTTTCACAAAAAGAATCTGGAGAAAATTTGAATGACCTTGGCACAAAATATTATCAGATGGGCATCCGCAGGCAAATACATTAATTAATTTGTGGGTTATTTTACATGAAACCACTTTAGAAACAAGCAAAAAAAATTAAAAAACCCGCAACTACCAACATTATTTGCAAGCGTCTTTACAGAAAGACAAGCCCAAAGTTTTGCTTATAATTAAGCAGACATGGCAACACTGGGGCCACGTCATTCAAATCTTATGAGGGGTTGTTAGAAGGGGTTTCTCCTCCCTGGGGTTTTTGGGGTTAAAAGGGGGAGACATTTTGTTTTTGTCCTGATTGTCCTGATGAAGGCCATGCACCTTTTGGGACGAAACATTGGCATTGTTAACTCAGGGTTTCTCAAAGTGTGTGCCGTCATTAGTTGCGTTATTAGTTTATGATTTAGGCACCAAGGGTACACCTCTCTAGGGCAATGGTTCTCAAAGTGGGGTCCTTGAAGGTCCAGGGGGTCGCCAGCTACGTAAAAGATAGTTAGGAACAGTGTTAGTCCGGTCACACGGGTAGTCACCGTCCCGTATCTTTTCTGAGCAGGGGTCACGCATCTCACGCAAACGGACAGGCATTGATGCCAAAAAACTCCAAGTTCACACCTCAACAATTCTTTAGTGTCACAACAGGGTGTTTTAACAAAGAAACAATTCTGCATGCATATCAATAGTAGGTGTTAAGCGACGTGCATGTGACGTCATGAAAATCGCGTACCCCCAAACATTGAATCAGCAATGCAACACTGGTTAGGAACCTTTATGACCTTAATGGTTCCATTTGTACACTCTCAGAGTTAAATTAACATTGATTTTACAATATAAAATGGGGTCTCAGAGATAGAAATGCCATTAAATGGGGTGCCAATTGCATGTCAAACTGGGGGTCCCTGAAATTAAAATGGTTGAAAATCACAGCCCTAAAAATCTTCTCTAATATGAGGGTCCCTGGCATAAAGTTTTTACCGGCACAGCCAAGAACATTGCTGCATGAGAAGCTGCTTGTATGCTCACTTGGATCAACGTTTTCTTTCGCCTGTGTACAACTTATGTCTCGTGCATGAGGGTTTCGTTGACTTCAGTGAAGGTTTGGAGCAAGCCGACAAAACGCCATTTACACTGTACTTCAGGGGTTTTCAAACTTTTTTGACTCAGGGCACCCCTGTAAATAACTTTTTCATACACGGCACCCCTGAGTTACTCTGTTAATTTTTTTAATCTTACATCATCACGGAGAAATATCCGTTTCCATCAGAACTGACTGAAAATAAAGTTATACTTGACGCTTATAACCACTTGAACCTCAGCATGCTTATTCTGGGGGAAAGGTTCACCAAAAATAGCCAATCTACAAGTTGTGACACGTTGTGAGCTTGTAGATCTGCTATTTTTGGTGAAGAGAGTTAAAAAAATAAAAAATAAAACTCATCAAGTAAGTAGGCTACAGTGCAAATCAGGTCTGTTTTACTAAGCATAGTGAAGTGATATTGATGTAGTGATATTGATGAATTCCAAATCTTATCAAATTATCTCGCAGCACCCCTGGACTGGCATCACGGCACCCCAGGGTGCCCCGTCACCCACTTTGAAAACCCCTGCTGTACTTGGTGCGTTCTTTTATCTTCACCAAATCTCTTATAGATAGCAGATCTACATCTTACTTGTGAGCTTGAGTGGCTATTGTTGTGTTGCTGACGGTCTGGTAGACATATTCAAATAATTTTTTTAATAATAGTGTGACCTTTGGAGGTTGTTGTAGGACGATAATTAATTTTGACACTGACTGTAAAATGTAAAAAAAAGTACGTACATACTGACACTCACACACACAAGCACGCACACACGGGTGCATGCACACACACACACACATGCACACACACACACACACACACACACACACACACACACACACACACACACACACACACACACACACACACACTCTCTCTCTCTCTCTCTCTCTCTCTCTTCTGCCCGATTTATGATCCTACATAAGGATTTGCCTTAGAAAACAGCAAAAGCTGTCCAACAGCGCCCTCTAGTGTAAGATAACTTTATGAATCTGAAGGTTTCAACTGATTAGGTTAATCTGTGCATTTATTGGTGACTTTTGTTATTATTGCGACCGTCAGGTCGCAGTTACTATCAAAACCTCCACAAACTGTGAGTCCGTCAGTCAGTCCGTCCGTCCGTCCGTCCGTCCGTCCGTCCGTCAGTCAGTCAGTCTGTCACACGTCACATGTCACACTTTTGCCCTGCTCATATCTCCGCAACCGTTGCCCCGATCCATGCCAGATTTTGCACACACACTCCTTGCCTGCCAAACTACAACCTCCAAGGACCCCCGGAGCTCTGGGGGACCCCCAGATGTAAAAAATGACCAAATGTGCAAAAATGACCAAATGACCACCCCAACGGGGCTGCTCACGGGGAATTCCCGGGGACCACCGACTCCTGGTGCTCCAGAACGGATGCAAAAGTGGTGGCGCCCCCAGTGGAGGACCCCCTGCCACTGCAGCGTACATAAAATGCCGTAACTCGGGCTAGGAGCAACCGGGAGAGCCGGGGCCGGTACCTATTCGTCCGCCTCGGTGGCGCGGAGACCCCACCCCTCATTTCTCACATGGCCCTCTTCTAGCGCCACCATGTGGCGGATTCTTGCAAAACACATTTTTGGACACTGCTCCTACAATTTTTGCCCTAAAATCACTCAAATCGGTACACAGTATGTCTACACTCATGTCATCAACATGGATCTGTCCCATATAGCGCCACCTTCAGGCCGATTTTTTCAAACACATTCTTGGACACTGCTCCTACAGATTTTGCCCTATAATCACACAAATCGGTACACACTATGTCTACACTCAGCGCCACCATCAGGCCGATTTTTTTCAACCACATTTTTGGACACTGCTCCTACACATTTTGCCCTAAAATCACGCTGCGACCTGACGGTCGCTTATCTCCCGATTAAGGAGTCTTACTGGTGTATTTAGTGGGGGGAAACCTTTCGAGCTTCTTCCTGGTGAAGTGGCCATACATTCCATAATGGAATCTATACTGTTCTGTACTGTAGGCCTACTGTAAATATATTCAGTCAGTTGAAACATTGCATCTAAGAGAAATAGCCTATATTCATCTTAACCAAAATATTGTACTGGGACCTTACATTAACCCAATTACATCCAGAACTACAAGCTAAACAACTCGCACTGCAAGGCATTGTGAGCTTGTAGGTCGGCTAATTTCACAATCTTAATAGGCCTACTATACGTATAATATTTGACAATTTAGACAGTTTGGTAGGCCTTCTTCTGGATAGACATATACCATGGCCTAACATGAGCGAATCTAGCATGGTTTAGAATTCACAAATTCTAAAAAGAAAAAGAAAAAAAAAGTCAGATCTGAAGGGGAGGAGGTTGAGAAGGTCTCCAGTTTTAAATTCCTCGGCTCGCAGTGCACATCTCAGAGGACCTGACTTGGAGCATCAACAGTCCAGTCAATTTTCTCCATTGACTTTAATCAAACATTTAATGTTCCCCAAATATGGAGATGACTGGCATCATATACCAATATTGATGACATCAAGGATCTCCGTATATGGGCATGAAAGGGACAGGGACTGAGACTGACACAGAGATCTCCATATATGGCCATTAATGTATTTTCCTCTGAGGAGTAACAATGGGTAACATTCAAGTGGTCGAGAAGACGGAATTAATTTGCGTCACACTTGCAATTTCTTTCTAGTTTAATACATTCGTAAGATTTATTGTATGTCTTATGGATGTTTTTATTTGAAAGTAGACTATGATGACTTGACTATGACAGACTAACAGTTTATGTTGCTCTATCTGTAAATCTGTATTGATGTTGCTATTTGTTATGCACTAAAACAACTTGTGTTGTTCCATACAGTTACAAAAAACATCTCATCTTTAAGTTCCTATTTATCTGTATCACAATGAATACTACATTTTCAACGTTTAAAAGAAAACCATCAATGTTATATTGTCATTAAAATCCTTTTGCCAAAGATTATTGTGTTTTGACAATTATTTGGGGGCCCACTTGCAATATCCTCATGACTAACTGCTTTAGAATATCTATCAATTTATGATTATGATGTCATGACTGATTATATGGTGATCTGGATCTTAGGGATGGATATTGGCAAGGATCTCGCGATGCAATACGTATCACGATACTTGGGTCACGATGCAATAGTATCACGATATATTGCGAATCTTTCTGATACAATACTATTGGGATATATCAGCTTTAAAAGCTGAAGGCGCTGCTCTAATGTTGTTGTTTTCGTTGTTCGCAGCCATTTTCTCGAGAGACCTCACTCACTGAACCGTGGGAGGGGGAAGTAGCTACTATAGTACAGCGACATCAAGAGGCAGCGGAGTGTCAGGACTGGACTTCTACCAATGGTTCCTATGCATGGGAACATATTTTATTTTCCTCAAAGTATCGCGATACTATGGCCTGAAGTATCGATACAGTATTGGCAAATAAACTATCGCAATGTATTTTCATATGGATTATATTGCCCACCCCTACTGGATCTCCTGATTGTTTTTACGTTTATGTATGTTTATTATTGTGTCTCTTAACCCAGATATAGAACAACATGAAGAAAATATTTTTCACCCAGTCAGATTGTGTTGTAGGAGGCATTAGCAGATGATAATAAAGTGCAACATTTTTATATTTTTGTAAGGTTTTATTGAAATGTTTACAACGTTGGGTGAAGAGGGCAGCAGAATTCCCTATAGGCCATGTGTACTCATTGTCTGAACAACATTATCCACGTTTTTACTTCAGTATAACAATTAAAGGTGTAGTTCACCCCTAAAATTACTTTTTTTCTATGGATTACTCACCCCATGGAGACATGAGTTCAATAATATTTTAGTTGTTTGTCACATTCCTAAGACAATAATTTGATTACAATAAATTTACCCCCATTGATTCCGGAATCAATGGGGATAAATTTAATAAAATCCAATTTGTGTCTTAGGAATGTGACTAATACAAAAACATATCATTGAACTCAAGTCTCCATGGCGTGAGTAATCAATAGAAAAAAAGTCCTTTTGGGGGTGAACTACTCCTTTAAGGGTTTGTTTGCATGCTGATAGCTTGTCACCCTGAACAGTAGATACTATGAATTATAATAATAATTGTCATATTTTTATTGTTGATGATATTTTATTTTTATAAGAAATGAAAAACATGCATCTTCAGCATCTTCCCAGGGTGGGCTATATACAGAAGGTGGCTTTGCATATGATTTTGTTATGACATCGTTTCACATTACTTGTTGTTCACAGTGTAGGAAATAGAAAACAATCTGTACAACACTGTTTGTGTGAGTGTGTTCTTCATTGTCGTCATCTAGAAACCAGCTTGCAGGTACAGACTGTGTTCATTTGCAGTGAAAGTCCGAGAAACAGTTCTTGACGTCTGAAAAGCAGAGACGCACATCACACTTGCGGCATTGCGTGGTGGTGTACCCATTAGGGCAATGCCTGCAGCGCCCTCTCGTCGTCTTCATTGGTAAATGCCCAATCTGGTCCTGGCGTACATCCAGTGGCAGGTGTCCACATGATCTTTTGTGCGGGGCGCTGGTTGCTCCAGAGGATGGCCTCTTCCCAGTGACTGGGCTTCCATTGTCTGAAGATGGTCGTCCTCTCTTTGGAGTTTGTTTGACTGTGTCCACCTGATTAGAACAAAATCAATTAATATACATGTCAAAGAAACATTACACACTGAGATATTGCATACATCTAAATCAGGGGTCTTCAACAGGGGGTCCGGGACCCCTAGGGGGTCCTCAGAGTTACTAGAGGGGGTCCTCCAAATCTTTGTGCGATATAAACTTTTTTCTCCTTTTTTATATTAACCACTTGAACCCCTAGCATCCATATTCTGAGAACTTTAGCAAAAAATAGCAGATCTATAAGCTCACAACGCCTCGCAGCGCGAGGTGTTGTGAGCTTGTAGATCAGCTATTTTCGGCAAAGAGGTTTGGTGTAGAAGGGGAAAAGAGCAGACTAAGTACAGAGTGAAAGGTCAAGTTTATTAAGTATTGACGGTTAAATATCTGAAAACACAAATTGACATATGACTCCAAAATACACTGATGATTGTGCTGTCAAACAATGAAACTATATGGAATCAATGAAAAGGTTGTGGGGTTCCCTGCTTCACCTCTCTCAGTTAAGGGGTCCTCGGCCTGAAAACTTTGAAGACCCCTGATCTAAATATTAAAAAGTATGACACGTGGTAAATAACAGAAATTGATTCGTACCAGAATGAGAGAGGCTGCTAGCTGTGCCTGGAACCTTCTCAGGTTCAACTCAGGTTTTTCCTTCAGAGCTTGGCAGTCCCGCTTGTAGAGGAGCCAGGCGTTGACCACAGCAAGCGTGATGGTGTGCCAGAAGAAGTATGTGTACCAGCGGCGGGATTTCAGGCGGTACTTGTATTTTGCTGTGAACGACGAGTCCAACAAATCCACGCCTCCCGTGTCTTGATTGTAGTTGCCCACAATGTACGGCCTTTCAACTTCAATGTGGGTCTTGTCCACCGAATCGTGCTCTTCTGGAACCACCTGCAAACCCTTCTCTCTGAATGAATCAAACCATGGTCTGATTTTCCAGAGTTTGTCCTTCTTTTCCGTCTCGGACACTGTCAAGTTGTTGACTAAATGTAAGGATGTCAACATAGACTGGAATCTGTTGCGCGGCATCACATCAGCAACAGGGGGGTATCGTGTCTCTGTCTCCCAGTACATTCGACATGCATCCATTTGTACGAGGCCCATCCTCAGATACATGCCCAGCATCTT
This sequence comes from Nannobrachium achirus, assembly GCF_963921795.1. NCBI lineage: Eukaryota > Metazoa > Chordata > Actinopteri > Myctophiformes > Myctophidae > Nannobrachium > Nannobrachium achirus. The sequence goes on from NC_137820.1 coordinate 41,004,734, forward strand.
CTCTATTTCCTTTGTATTGGTGTTTACAGATGTTCCCTTTGTCTGACGGCTGTATTCATTTGTGTTCGTTACCAGAGACTGAATCATGTCTTTGGACACAAACTGGCGGAAGTATTCCAGCGGTGCTCGTAGGGAGGTCACATCTTCAGTGGGAGGTGGACCAGAAAAATCAGTATTGGGGCTGGTAAAATATTTTTTCTGCCCGCGATATCTTTCACGGGGCTTGGCATATGTGGCCAGGCGCGGCTCAATGTCTGCATTGGCGGGGCAGTCAGCGGGTGGTTGGTTTTCTTCATCCAGTTCTCCACAGGGTTCTTCATCTGAGTCTTCATCAGTTTCACCATCAAATTCTATTTCCACATCACTCTCTCCATCCTGGACAGCGTCTATGACATCCTGCACACTGTAGTGATGCTGTCTCCTTGACATTCTGAAATGAGGAAAAATACAATTGGATCAGTATGGGTGGTGGCTGGTGGGGCAAAATGATTCCACATTACACTAAAGTAATCTACACAAATCAAACAATACTGTCTGACTGACTACCAGTGGTGGAAAAAAAGTACTACTTTTTTTACTCAAGTAAAAGTATCAATACTGCATTATAGAAATACTTTGTTACTGGACTTCAAAATGTACAAAAAAAGTACAAAAATATTTGAAAATTACAGATCTAAAAGCTCACGACGTGTCGCGTTGCGACATGTTGTGAGCTTGTAGATTGGCTATTTTCAAATAGCCTATGTATAAGAGAGGGCAAGTGGTTAATGTATGTTTTATAATATTATAATTTATATCTGCAAAGTAACTATTGTAACTAATGTTTTGTAACTAATGTTTTCAAATAAAAGTAGTGGAGTAAAAGTACAATATTTGGATCTGAGATGTAGTGCAGCAGTAAAAGTATTGGAAATTGGAAATACTCAAGTAAAGTCAAAAATTTCAACTGCAGCTTTAGCATCACACTACACGACACTACACCACACCACATAAAAATATCTACATTTTCCATGACACGAAAGTACCCCTATCGGTAAGAAACAAATTTACCCACAATATAAATGTGTATTACAACTATGCTAATTATAATACACTATAATGGATAATTGATGTAATTTGACCACAAAATAATTATAATAGACTATAAAGTATTAATGTATTACTATGATAACTATAATACACTATAATAGATTATAATAGTGGTTATAAGACAACATAATCTATTATCATGTATTACAACTATCCTGGTGGTCTAAATGAAAGTCAGTGAGTGATCAGTCATTATGAAGTGTTTGGCCCAGTTTGGCCTAGTTCAGACCTACTCTAAAGACCATTTTCCACAACGGTGTGGTGTAGTGTGGTGCGACTGCGGTGTGGTGCTAAAGCTGCAGTCGAAAAGGGGCTTAACTTTTTGGTACCCCGTTTAGTACCACTTTCACACCAGTCTACCGAGGTCCTTGTAGTGGAAAACCTGGCACAAGTGGGCAGTGTGGACTGTGGAGTGGTGTGGTGTTGGGCCATGTCAGTGGAAAAGGGGCTTTAGTTACTTTACACCACTGCTGACCACCCTATTACCATCCTAAATAGCCGGGGAGCCACAGGCCCAAAAGCTCAAAGAATAGGGTTTTACCTGTGATGTCATGACATACTTTTTATTTTTGTTTTTTCTATTAATTTGGTCATTAAGGTACACAGAATGAGAGGCCTGCTCTGCCGGAAACTCTTCAAAAAAAAGTTATGGCCATTTGTATATTCACTCCATCGACTTCAATATACAGGAAAGAAACACACCAAAAAAAATATGCTTTAAGTAGCATGTGAGGGGTCAAACTAGGGGTTCCTGATAATTCTGAATCCATTGCAAGCATTTGTTTTGCATGAAAAACATTCCTTGGGCTAGAAAACGGACCAAAATAACGGTGAAAAGTGATGACTCATCACTTTTTACAGGTTTGAGAGGCTGAAATCTAACCCAAGGAATGTTTTTCATGCAAAACAAATGCTTGCAATGGATTCAGAATCATGAAGAACCCTTAGTTTGACCCCTCACATGCTACTTTTTTGGTGTGTTTTTTTTCAGTATAGTGAAGTCAATGGGAGAAAAAAAATTCGCAGTGTCTCTGGCAGAGCAGGCCTCTCATTCTGTGTACCTTATTGACCAAATTAATAGGAACAACTAAAATTTGGTGTATGTCATGACATCACAGGTCTTCTCTCATTTTGGCACAGTGGCTCCCCGGCTAAAAGGGAAATTCATGCAGTCCCCCATTCAGGACCTTGCATTCCTGAGTGTACATGTTCTACCTGTACACAACACCATCCCAGAAGAAGAACAAAAGAACCTGTTTTACCAAGTAGCAGGAGGCATATAGTACCAACACCATCCCAGAAGAAGAACAAAAGAACCTGTTTTACCAAGTTGCAGTAGGCATATACCCAGCTACATTAGCAATCTGCTGCGCATATGAAAACATCCACCCAGAACTAACTGTTTTTGAGCAGTGGTCACACCACTCCTATCTATCTATCTATGTATGTAGCCTGAGCATGATGCAATACCGCTGGTGACCAAGTGGCGCCAAACAAACACACACGCAAACGCACAGACATATGACCCTGAAATATACTGACACACACACACACACACACACACACACACACACACACACACACACACACACACACACACACACACACACACACACACACACACACACACACACACACACACACACACACACACACACACACACACACACACACACACACACACACACACACACACACACACACACACACACACACACACACACACACACACACACACACACACACACACACACACACACACACACACACACACACACACAACCGTTCACTTCAAACTTTGGATTTTTTTCTTCTTTTGCATAAGTAATGTGCACAAACACAAGGAGAACTTTGAACTCAGCTTCTAGGATAATGTGTTTGGATTAGAAATTAAAGTAAAAATACATATATTTCCTACACTGTGTAATAATTATCTAGAAATGGAATGTGTAGAAAGTGTGTGTAATTTAGAATATATTGTAGATCCCTGACAAAAGCCTAACCCTAAACCCTGACAAAACAAGTCTAGACTACACTTAATATCCAGGTATGTAAACTGGCAACATGCTATTTTCCGCCTGCCCCAAACATGTGGCATGACTGGCATCTAAAACATTGTGTAATTTATAGAAAGCTAAGAAAACTATTAAAGGCATTTTACTTACTTTGATTTGGTTGATTTGGTGATCTGGTCCAATGAAACAAAGCGTCAACACTCTGCAAAGTTATGCAAGTTGTGGTAGATTCAGGACCTTGTGGGTAGCCTACTTATAGGCCTATACAAATGTCCTATCCAATAGCATTGTGAGAATGAACAATAGGAGCTATGCATGTTAATGTGGTGGGGGTGTTGTAATTCTGAAACAGCGGCTGGAATCCATATAAAAGAATAGAAGAGGGAGCCTGACAATGGCCAAAATGATTATTTTATCTTTTTTTTTTTGCTTTTTGTGGTCATATTTTGAAAAGAAACACATGAAGCTTAATTTAATTGTTTTATAAAATATTTTCGAAACATTATTTTTATTTGAGCATCCGTTTTTCAAGAAAAAGTTGACTATAGCTCCTTTAACTGCTTTGCTGCAGCACAACTTGCCCAGTTTGGGATATAATAAACTGTCTGCCCATGTATTTTGTTCTATTCTATGTATGTTTATTGTCTCTTAACCCAGATATAGAAACACATAAACAAAACATTTTTCAACCTGTCAGTTGGTGTTGTAGGAGGCATTTGGAGGTGATAATGAAGTGGAAATGTTTTAGTCTATATTTTTGTAAGGTTTTATCTGAACAACATGGTCCACATGTTTTTTTACATGACTGATTATTATGGTGTTCTGGATCTTGTGATGTTTGCTCTGGTCTATGTATGTTTATTGTTTCTCTTAAGATGTCTTAACTGCTTTGCTGCAGCACAAATTGCCCAGTTTGGAATATAATACACTTAACTAACCATGAACTTTTTATAATTCTCACAAGGCTGTAATTTTGTCTGCAGACCACACTGAACCTAGCCTACACTGAACCCATGGCACACTAGGCTAGAAAGAACAATTGTGCCATCTGGTGGTGGCGAGCAAGTGTTACAGTTATGTACAAGCTCCACCTCTTTACTTCCTTTGTAAAACGTTGTTATTTACTGGAAACAAATAGACGTGTTGTTTAATCTCGTGACTTAATATGAGTTGGAATATTACCAACTAGGACTACTATAAAAGCGAAAAGGAAAAGGAAGTAAGGCATGGAACACAACACAGCAGATGACGTTTTGACGTGAACTTTGATTCTTGAACTGAACTGACAGACTCAGTCCATGCACTACTGAAGTCCATGCACTACTGAAGTGACACTGTTGATCGACAGCAACAGCCTACTGCGTATTCCCAGGCTCACAGCTCAACATTTATCCTGCCACATTTCTTTCTACCTTTTAACTTGTATTAGACTTGATTGTTTGAAGATGGAGAAGACATCAACTCGCCCTTTGCTCTCTGTGCAGCCGTTAAGGGGGCTGGTGGATGAAAGGGTGACTGTACTGGTGCGGAACATGGCACCATGTCAACACCTGACCCTACACTCTCTGCTGCAGTCAGATGATGGGGACTCCTGGGAGGCTTTTGGTCATTACACCAGTGATGCCAGAGGAGATGTGAATGGTAGGCTTTAATTAAGCAATGGTGTGAAAAGTTAAGCAACTCACTTGTTCTTTTTTTTTTAAGTAAAAATGTAGAAATACTCTGGTACAAGTAGAAGTATTGTGTTGGTATCATTCTGAAATGTACTTAAAGTACCATAAGTGGGCAACTCATTGTGCTCGAATGTCCAATTTCTCAAGTTCAGAATGTATAAATATCTTTAGAAAATAGCTGGCTATTTTCAAATGGCCGAACTGTTGTATGTTTGGCAATAATAATCAAAATCTGCATTCAAGTAGCCTATTCAAATAATTGTAGTGGAGTAAAAATACAATATTTGCTTCTGAGATTTAGTGGAGTAGAAGTAAAAGTACTGAAAGTTGGAAATACTCCAGTAAAGTAAAAGCACCTCAAAACTACTTAAATACAGTACTTGAGTAAATGTACTTAGTTACTTGACACCACTGATGGTAGGCATTAATGAATGCATTATAAAGTAGGCCTGTCTATCAAGGTTCCTTGCTGTAGTGGAAATGTGATTTAGGGATCATGGTAACAATATTGTATTGGATTCCTTCCCATGCTTTATAGTTGTCAGCGATGTGTGTTTGGGGGGGACCTATGATGGAGTGGAACCCATGGGTCTGATTTGGAGCATGAGACCAGTACCAGGCAGTAGAACTGGACTACGGTAAGCTAATTCATTCAGTAATGGAATTCAATATAACCATATAAAAATACATCCATCCATCTTCAACCGCTTATCCGGAATCGGGTCGCGGGGGTAACAGTTCCAACTGAGACCTCCAGATTTCCTTATCCCGAGCAACTTCCTCCACTCCCGCAGGGAGTATACTGAGACGTTCCCAAGCCAGTTTGGAGATAGAATCCCTCCATCTGGTCTTTGGTCTGCCACGGGTGCTTTTCCCAGTGGGACGCACATCGACGACCTTCCTGGGAAGGCGCTCGGGGGGCATCCGTACTAAATGCCCGAACCACCTAAGCTGACTCCTTTCCAAGTGTAGGAGCAGCGGTTCTAATCCAAGTCTCTCTCGGGTGACTGAACTTCTCACCCTATCTCTAAGGGAGAAACCAGCCACCCGTTGGAGGAAACCCATTTCGGCCGCTTGCACCCGAAGATTGAACGAAGATTGCTCGGTAGACAGAGAGCTACACATACATCTATATAAGATATATATAGATCACTTGCATTATGCCATGTAGATATTTAAATCGGAAAACCACCAATTTTCAACATTGAACTATGTCATTTTGTGAGTTGTGTGGAAATAAGAAAAAAAGTCCCCCCCCCCTCCTTCTGTGTTGCCTAGAACTGGAGGATTGATTGTGGGGTTTGGCTTGCAAAGTACACATGACCCCACAATCAATCCTCTGTACAGTATCAGAGTCATGGCGGTCCTTGAAATCTGATTATGGTATGAGAACCACCGGTATTCAGTGATGTGTTCTAGATTTTTTTAGGCCATACTATAATTATTCGGCGCGTGCAGACGTGTTCACTGTTCACAGAATGAAATATCTGTGTGTCACTTATATATGCATGCATCCACACATAAGTGAGAGCATGCAGTAAGACTGGGTATAATTACAATATGCTTTGTGTTTCTAATGTTAATCGCCCTGCAACATACTTCATTAGTATTCATTGTCAGGTCTATTGTTAAGTTACTGTGTGAATTGCTTCAATACTAACGACTGCGGCCATTCATTATCACCTCAATAAGACAATACTGAATAGCCACACTTTCCTATTGAATAGCCACACATTCCTTCACATAAGACGATAGGCAACATTACCACTTTTTTGCTGCCCCCACCCCCTCCTGTGTATCAGATCTCACTACGTATGGTGCGTTACACAGTAGAACACACCCTGCTGGTATTGTAATTAGTATGGCAGAAGTGAAGTCCACATCACTAGCTCTGACAGTGTGAACAAAATAAATCATAATGTTTCAGAAACGTTTCCAAATGTGATGGAACCGATTCCCCTTCCTCGATGTTCCAATTCCTCTGGTTCTGGATCTCAACCCTAAATCAGTGGTTCTCAACCTTTTCAGGGCCGCGACCCCCAAAATAATCATATTTTAACTACCCCCCTCCCCACCCTGACGAACACTGTAAGAGTTGAGGCTTTACATTTTATATGACATGGTTCTATTGTGAAAATAGCAGATCTACATGCTCACAACGCCTCACAATGCGAGGCGTTGTGAGCATGTAGATCTGCTATTTTCACAATTTCTCCAATGTATAATTTGTCATTTTGGAGGTATTAAAACGTTCTTAAATTGTCAGATACCCTCTATCTATACACTTAAACTTTATGTTGGTTTGTTCACTCTTGAGTGAGAAAACAATGTTGCACATTATGTTGATCATCTGGGGACCCCCCCAAAATAATGTGGGGACCCCCCTGGGGGTCCCGACCCACAGGCTGAGAACCACTGCCCTAAATGACGTAACACGTCTCTTGAGTGAATACAGGTTTAGGAAACAGCATGTCCAGAAGCCCACGGTGATCACCATCTCACTGTACAAACACCATGTGAGTGAGGGCTTTAAGGAGGAGGCAGCCTTAGCCAGCGTTATCACAGAGCGCTGGTACCTGGCTCCTGGAGTCCGTAGGGTTGATGTCACCGAGAGTGGACTCACAGGAACCCTCTTTCTGCCACCAGGTACATAAACCAGTGGTTCTCAAACTTTTTGGGGGCTCAGGGCACCCCTGTAAATAACTGTTTCGTCCATGGCATCCTGAATTACATTGTTGCTTTACAGTACATTACATTTATGTCACAAGGAAAACCTGGGAGAATATCTGTTTCCATTAGGACAGATTGGAAATTACTTTTATACTTGGTGTTTAATCACTTAAACCCCAGCATCCATATACCCTACATTCACAAATAGCCGGTCTACAAGCTGGTGTTGTGACGCGTTGTGAGTTTGTAGATCTGCTATTTTTGGTGAAGAGACTTGGTGTACTGTAGGCTGAAAAAGATCGCACCAAGTACAGTGCAACTCAGGTCTTTTTTACAAAGTGTAAGTGGTCATTTTATCAAATATTATCAAAGTATTCTGCGGCACCCCTGGACCCCTAGTTACTCCCGGTGATCAGGTTGGTGCCTTGCATGGTTTCCACCGTCATCGGTGTATGAATGTGTGTGAGAATGGGTGAATGTAATGCACATTGTAAAGCGGCTTGGATAAAGGCGCTATATAAATGCACCATTTACCATTTACCTCATTACACAGGTACTGTAAATTCATTCTGCCCACAAGTGATTGTTGACTGGTTTGGTTTGGTTCTCTAAGGCCCTGGACCTTTCCCAGGCATGTTGGACTTGTGGGGGGGAGGCGGGGGGAGGCCAGAGTATCGCTCTGCCCTCCTGGCATCTCATGGCTACGCGTCTTTCACCCTGGATTACATGGCCCCCAGAACCATTGGAGGCACAACTGCTCATGTGGGGAACGACTACTTTGAGGTACGTACCGTAGGTGTTTGTGTGGTTTTTATGAGAGTGTGAGCATGTTAGAGTGTGTTTGTGAGGGTGTGTAGGTTTATTGCGACCGTCAGGGAGCAGTTTACTATGAAAACCCCCACAGGCCGTCCGTCACACCTTTGTGACCATCAACAAACGTCACACCTTTGTTGATGTTTAAATCGAAGAGACTTGGTCAAATACTTCTGTTGGTTTCTGCACTGATCATTTATACAATTCAGCTGTGTTTGCTCGTGTCATCATGATGAGGTCATAAATCAGCCATGCCCAAATATAGATTTTACGGGTTTACATGGTTACTCAGTTATTCGTTATGTGAAAGTCCTATGACGTCTATGATATCTGACATCATCATACATACATTCCCTTTTATGCCCATAAATGGAGATCCCCTCTGTAGAACCAGCCACTGACATCACTGTAATGTCAGGGGAACCAAATCCCTTTTATGCCCATATATGGAGATCCCTGTGATGCCAGGGGAACCAAATCCCTTTTATGCCCATATATGGAGATATGGAGATCCCCGTGTTGCCAGGGTAACCAAATCCATTTATGCCCATATATGGAGATCCCTGTGATGCCAGGGGAACCAAATCCCTTTTACGCCCATATATGGAGATCCCTTATGTCATCAATATTAAGCCCATATCTGTGAATATCTTTGGGTACCAGATGTCTCCATATATGGTTAAATGGTCCGATATACATCACTGGCCAGAAGACCAAGAAATGGTGCAACCTCGCCCTTTGCTTTTCTCCCTATAGGCATCTTACTGGTAGGTAGTTTAATGAGGAATGCAGTATGGTGGTAGGTAGGTAGTTATGGCCTTTGATGTAAGATTTTCACTTTCTAGGATAACTATATTTGCTATTCCCAGATGATGCCCTTTTAGGGTACCCCTCATGCCCATATATGGAGATCCCCAGGCTTTACTAATTAACATAAGTTTTATGCCCATATATGGAGATCAGTGTCCCAATGTCATCAGATATATGGGCATAAATGGACACAGGCAAACTAGATGGGCTGTATGGATATCCAGATGTGTGATGTAAGTGTTTTATTCCAAATGTGGCACCCCACAGACATATTTCCAGAAACAAAATCCCTTTCATGCCCATATATGGAGATTTCTGATGTCATCAATCCCAGGCCCTGTAAAAAACATGGTTGCTATGGAATGAGCAACTTATGTCTCCATATATGGAGATTCAACTTCAATGAGTAACCATGGCAAACTGTCAACTGCCCGTATGTCTTGATAATTGGTAAAACAAACTTTTGGCCTATTTGTGGAGATAAGCGACCAACGGTCGCTTATCTCCCGATTAGGGAGTCTTACTGGTGTATGATGTCTATGCAGTACAGCATGATTGCGACCGTAGGTCGCATTTACTACCAAAACCTCCACGGGCTGTCTGTGCGTCAGTCAGTCAGTCCGTCAGTCCGTCAGTCACACTTTTGCCCTGCTCATATCTCCACAACCGTTGCCCCCATCCATGCCAAATTTTGCACACACACTCCTTGACTGCCAAACTACAACCTCCAAGGACCCCCGGAGCCCAGGGACCCCCTGGGGGACCCCCAGATGTAAAAAATGACCAAATGTGCTCACACGTCACACGTCACACTTTTTCCCTGCTTATATCTCCGCACCCGTTGACCCGATCCATGCCAGATTTTACACACACACTCCTTGCCTGCCAAACTACAACCTCCAAGGACCCCCGGAGCCCCAGGGACCCCCAGGTCCCTGGGGGACCCCCAGATGTAAAAAATGACCAAATGTGCAAAAATGACCAAATGACCACCCCAACGGGGCTGCTCACGGGGAATTCCCGGGGACCACCGACTCCTGGTGCTCCAGAACGGATGCAAAAGTGGTGGCGCCCCCAGTGGAGGACCCCCTGCCACTGCAGCGCACATAAAATGCCGTAACTCGGGCTAGGAGCGTCCGGGAGAGCCGGGGCCGGTACCTATTCGTCCGCCAAGGCAACGCGGAGACCCCACCCCTCATTTCTCACATGGCCCTATTCTAGCGCCACCTTCAGGCCGATTTTTAAAACACATTTTTGGACACTGCTCCTACAGTTTTTGCCCTAAAATCACGAATATCACTACACAGCATGGCTAGACTCATGTCATCAACATGGATCAGGAAGATTTGGGAAAAACACATTTTTGCCCTATTTGTGGAGATAAGCCACCTACGGTCGCTTATCTCCCGATTAGGGAGTCTTACTGGTAATATATACGGTATATATGCACACACACACACACACACACACACACACACACACACACACACACACACACACACACCGTATATATCACATACCCAGCCTTTATTTGCCTGGGTGATACACTCACTGCTTGGTCACCCTCTTTATTGTATTCTTTTATATAGATTATTGGGTATGGCATGAAGTACAAAATATTCAACCTTGATTAGAGCTGTGGTCCTCGACCTTTTCAGGCTTTCACCCCCAAAATAATCATATTTTAACTGGCGACCTCCCCCACCCTGACGAGCACTTGGAGTTACATTTTGTATAACACAGTTCTATTGTGAAAATAGCAGATCTTGAGCATGTAGATTGTCTATTTTCATAATTTCTGCCTCTAATATTAGACAATTTGACCAATGTTTAATTTGTCATTTTAGAGGTATTAAAAAGTCACTGTCATTGTCACTTTAGATACCCTCTATACTAGATTTAAACTTTCCGTTGGTTTGTTTACTGTTGAGTGAGAAAACAATGTTGCACATTAAGTTAATCATCTGGGGACCCCCCCTGGGGGTCCCGACCCACAGGTTGATAACCATTGGATTAGAGCATGCTTGGAGGAGGGGCTTGTCTGCAGTGAATAAACATAAAACTTGCTCACAAGTTCATTGACTCCTCTGACCCCTGCTCTGCACAGCCACTCCTTCACCTTATCTGGACTTTTTATGACTACCCTTGTTTGACTGAAATGCAAATGACACATTCACACAACATGATTTAAAAGTGTAATATTAGCCTGGCATGGCCAGACTGTATATCACGGCGTAGATATTATTCTGGAATATCTGTCGAGAACCTGCATTTCCAATAAACCCGACCGATGTTTGCATACTGGTCCCTGTTGTACCTTGTGAAGTGCTGCCCCACAACTTCAGGAGCAGCAAAATCCAATAACGACCAGTGGTGTAAAGTAACTAATAGATTCACTTAAGTACTGTACTTAAGTAAAACTTTGAGGTATTTGTACTTGAGTTTTAATTCTTCTCCACTACATCTCAGATCCAAATATTGTACTTTTACTCCACTACATTTATTTGAATTTTTTGTTACTAGTTACTTTGCAGATATAAATGATTGCATTATAAAATATACATGAATCCACTTAAGCCCTATTTTATACGTAGGCTATTTGAAAATAGCCAATCTCCAAGCTCACAACATGTCGCATCCCAATTCGTATTGTGAGCTTGTAGATCTGCTATTTTTTTTTTAACTTTTGGTACTTTAAGTATATTTTGATGCCAATACGTTTGTACTTTTACTCAAGTAAATTTGGAATTCCGGACATTTACTTTTAACGGAGTATTTCTGCATTGGAGTATTGATACTTTTACTTCAGTAAAACTTTTGAGTACTTTTTCCACCACTGATAATAACTGAGCGGGGTCAGACTAATCTGCTGAGGGCTTTAGTTTATTTCTTCTTTTATTTTTTATTTTATTTTTTATTTTATTATTTTATTTATAATGTTTTGCAATGGCAGATTCGTCTGGTTTTCCAGGCTAGTGTAACATAATATAATTACAAAGATAGCCAAGGTTGATTTACAGAGCCATGACTCAGGTTTGTTGACAATGTGATGTAATAACTCCCCAGCAGACTGAGTATCCTGTTGCCTAAAGCTGGATAGGTTTTAATTTTTTACCTCATGCAATGTTTTTAATCATAGTAGTCATAGGCTAACAGCAATCATACCATTTGTGAGTGTCCAGTACAACAGTGAGTGTATACGTAATCCATGAAAACAAGTGGAGGGCTAGCAACTAACTGTTCACTGCTCCCAATTTTTATTCACAGCAGCACGTTAACGTATAATAATACCATGTTTTGACCTTGCAGTCTTTTTCAACGTAATTGAAAAAGGCCGCAAGGTCGAAACGGGGAATTATAATGTGCTGCTGTGAATAAAAATTGGAAGCAGTGAAAAGTTAGTTGCCAGCCCTCCTCTTGTTTTCATCATTCCGTATTTGCCGTTTGGCTTGGCACCAAAAAACGGAGGCTTTGCATTCCTTTTTCTTTTAATGTATACTTAAACCACACATGTTGTAAGAACCACTTAACACGCATAGAGTTGCAGGAATCTGGACACTGTGGACAGTGGTCTCTTGTACTTGTAAATGGATTGTGCACTACCCCCTTCATCAAAAGTGCCATTGGTTATCTTTAACACATTCTTTTCACCCATTGTCAATTGTCTAATGTAATCCTGGGCGCTACACTCCCTCTGCCAACCTGGGGAGAGCCCTCTGTGCATGAGGAGTCCAAGCCACTTATTTTCACCTGACTGGGGGGAGTTTCCCCGGTTGGACATAGCGTGTGGAAGGAACACGTTATTCCAACCATAAAAGTAATAATTAAAGTTTATTCGAATTTTGAAGTGTTTTATGGAAACGCCACTACTGTCTTAATGGCTGGAGTTGAGAACCAGTGATTCAACATAACTACATCAGTGGTTCTCAAAGTGGATTTCAGGGTCTCTCTAGGTTCCTTTATGGGGGTCTAAATTGACCCTTACAAGTCTGTAATTTTGACAGTGAACAAATGTTAGGGTGTTAGGGTCCAGTTGGTTCAATTTGTACATTGTCAAAGTTAAAGGGGTATTTCACTTTTTTGATTTATTTTTAATAATTCTTAAATAATAAATAATGACAAAATTGAAAAATGATTAAATACAATAAAACATTATTAAAAATAAATGAAAAAAAGTTATCAAAAAGACACGGCCTGCTCACGTATTAGGACGGTATTATGATTCACCAGAAAAAAAATAATGAGTGTTTTTAATTAATCTATCATGGTTAAAATGGAGTTTGAAGTTACAATGTGTGTGTATGGGGAGGCGTCCTGCAGGAGGAGGGCCTGGTAACATTTACATCAAATATCTAAATATTGAATGAAGCAAATTACAAACTGCTCAGTGTGTTCATAAAAGCCTGATTAGCAGAACATTTACCAAAAGTTTTTTTGAAAATGAAATATCCCTATAGGGGAGTCCTTCAAATTCGTTTGAGAAAGAAAAGTTTGAGAACCAGTGTCTTACATGAATTGCTGGGGTGTTTTTCTCCTGCCTTTCTCCTCAGACTGCATTCACGTTCCTAACAGAGCATCCTCAGGTGTGCAGTGACAGGATTGCCATAATGGGCTTGTCTTTCGGTACCTCTGTGATGTTGGGAATGGCTGTGTACTCCACAGTCATAAAGGTATGGACGCGCTCTGAACATGCAGGGCCCTATTTTCATCTATGCTTTACCCCTTATCGCTAAACGTCTTTCCTTTTGAAAAAACATTTTAAATAGTCCAAATAGCTGATCTACAAGCTCATAATGTGTTGATTAGTGTAGATTAGCTTGAAGTATTTTAAAATGTTTTTCAAAATAGTACAAAAAGGCAAAGAGGTTTAGGGACAAGGGGTAAGGCATGGACAAAAATATAGGTCACAGTCTCATGTTTGTTGTTCTGGGCCCTTATGATTATGATTCTAAATGTTGCATTCATGTGTCATATTGTTACGGTACAGTATCACGTTGAAGAAGAAAGAGAAAACTAGACTGCACTCTGTCGAGGTGCCAACTTGCGTCTCGTGCACTCATAGTCACTTTCCGAAGAGAACAAGTGCGACCAGCAGAGGGTGATGAGTGTCAGTATGTGGGTGGGTATGTATGGCCACATACAGTATTGGTTGGTGGTGACATCACCAAGAACGCTGCTCCCTCATTGGCTAAAGGCCTTGCCTTTGTACTGTCAGCCACATACTGACAGCACTCATCACCCGACTTGCACGCTCTGCTGGCACAAGTAAATACTGGGTATAATAACAGCATAGCCTTCCATGTGGATCTCGAGCATCATGTGGTCACTAGTATTGACGTCATTACTGTGACATCAGTACCGTGATGTCACACCACAGGCTGCTCACATGAAGGCTACAAGATAAAAAATGTTTTAGCTGTGCTAGCTGCTCCAATATGTGCATTTCTGTGTCCATGTGTGTATGTCTATGCAAAATGGACAGTGTGTCAAATACTTATGTATCCGTATGTCCCTTTTCTGAGAGGAGAATATAAGGATGTCATGTGGGTCTATCAGCAGCAGCGCTCATTTCACACAGGTGTTCTTTTCTTTTTTCTGCACACAATTGCATATTAGTAGAGTCTCAAACTGAGGTTCTGTGACCATCCTCTGGGAAGGATGTTTTGATGATTGATTTGACCTCTATGGACCCTTTATAAAAGATTTAGCCCCCAGGTCCCTCGCAAAAATCCCGGCATTTTTTGCTAAAGGGTCTAATTCAAAATGGCGCCCGGCGCCATCTCTAAAAATGAACTTTTGATCCAGATGACCTAGAATCATGTATGAAGACACTTTTTCAAACAAGTCAACCGTGAGGATTCCAAATCTGACACCATTTTAATCATAACCATGGCATCACCCGACCTGAGTGAGTGGGAGGGGGGTGCGGTGTTGGAGGAACATTAAACTGGAATGAACCTTATGCTGTTTAATAGTTGGCACCCCCCCCCCCCCTCCTGCCCCCAAACTCCCTCACTGCAAACATGTTATTGTTGACACTGGGTGTTGACACTTCTCCAACAGGATCTGGCATGTCCGGGTACCTGTGCCTCCCTCGAGGCTCAAGATCAAGTTTTCTAGGAGCCCTGGCCCAACGCCAGTGAGAACAGGACGCAAATAACAGCATTGTTCTTCAGCATCTCCCCCTCCCCATTGGATTGGTTAACTCGATGCTTTTCTTCTTCCTCACCCTGTCTTTTGGTCTGCATCCTGTGTCACACTGTTCTCTTTGGATCTGCGTTTTTCCTCCTCCTGATAAATCATACTTTTTCTTGGAGACATATTATATACTAATATATAGTTTTATATATTGAAATATAGGTTGTCCAGTCTCTATGGCAATATTATTCATATCCATCGCTAGTAATACTTGAACTGAATGATCTGCAGATAACTCAACTCAATAGGTCATTAGTTATCGTCATATAAGGACGACCCTAGAGCATAGCTGTTTTATCATTCTTCCATATGTGCATATCGGTTATGTCTGTATTAGGATGTATTAGACAATTTAGGCATGAAAACTTTGAAAAACGTTAGATTATTCATCATGTACTGTAGGTCTATTGAAGGTAGCCTGTAACGCGGCCATGCCCTGGAGATATTGTGATATCACATGAAGCATTCTCGCCCTTAGGGCATCTTACTGGTAATAATCTGCAATCTGTTGATTACAGTAAGGCTGGTCCACTGCGTGTAGTATACATTGTTGTCTTTGTCCAAAAGTGTCACTGTAGATCACGCAGGGAACTGTCCAGCTGATCCAACTCTAAATCTGGATCTGGACCGCATGTGGTCTATGTGTCCCGGTTCTCCACATTGGTAGCAGCCAGAGCATAGTGACTGTAATGACTCACCATCACTTTCCCCACAATTGGCTTGTCTGGTATAGGCAGGGACAGTCAAGGATGGCAACTTTCTGCTTCCTTGAGGGCATTGAGGCAATGGGGCATGGATATGCTCTCTAAAACGGCCAGGAAGGAGTCCTTGAACAAAGGCTCGTGTCACCAATTCCTCATGGAAATTATACAAATTGTGATAGCTGCATTGGATTAGACAATTTAACTTGATGGCATAGGCTCATATGCTCTATTTTTCTCTGCCTACTGGACAATTGCCATCCGCAAAGGCAGACTGGCCAAAGGCTCCTCTTGTCTGAGGCTTGGTCTGAGGCATAGCGTCTGTCCTAATGCCAAGGCAATTAAGGTGGGCAGATGTTTCATTCTCAGACAGACCAGCCAGAGTTGATCCACTATTTCAACCTGGAGGCACTAGATGATGATTGACCTATTCCCGTTAGGTAAGGTAACATGGCACCACATAGACATCAAATCAATCATCAAAACATCCTTCCCAGAGGATGGTCACAGAACTTCAGATTGTGACTCTACTATATTGAAAATGTATTTCTGTTTCTATCCTGAATGAAGAAGAATGAAGCCAAATAGTGTTTGTTTGTGAGTGTGTGCGTGTCCATTGTGTAGCTGCTTACTGTACCGTAACTGTTTTTTGGTTTCTGCTAGCTCAAAGATGTACAGTATGGAAACGAGCTGTATGACTCATGTATTCATTATTTATATGTGTGTATCTTCCAGCCCAGGTGTTTGGTGAGTGTGAGTGGGAGTCATGTGCAGCCTGTCAGAGGAACCCTCTCTGAAATCCTTCATGAATATAATAAGTATGATGTTTCAAACTGCTTTTCTGCCTACTAACTTATTCTGTGCTGTGCTGCAGAAAGTTTGCTGCATGCCTTAAGTTTATTTTTTGTCACGTGTGTTAATAATTCGATGACCGGCAGGAGTCTCCTATTGACCGATGAGCACTGCCCCCCCCCCCCCCCCCCCCCCCCCTTTTTAGGCACAGACACGCAATACAAACACTACAGGTCCAACACCTGAATTAGGCTACATCATTACACCTACTGTAACATGAAACATAATTGTAGGCTAATCATAAAGGAAATATGATCTATAATAAGCCTTCATATTGTTCATTGTTCCATAATGATGGTAAGGGTAAGCAGTAGGGCTATCAGAATCACCTATAAGATAAGTTAAGATGTTTATGGTCACTGTACAATAGGGTTGTCACGATACACTGTGTTTTTGGTGCGAGCACAACACCGAGCGAGCACCGGCTCTTTTAAATGAACGATGGGATCCGGTTCGCAGTACTGAGTCAGTGTCGAGACTCGAGAACAGAATCAACGGATCATCCACAGGGGGTGGCACATCCCATGCACGTTCTAGCTAGCAGTGTGGAGTGGACATGGAAGCGTTGCGACGAGTCGCTCCATGTCAACAGACAAACAGTGCACAAACAGCATGGATTACACTGACACAAACACACTGGAACAATTCAGAAGCACCTAATTAGAAAATGTAAATAGTAACACTTGTGTATGTTAATCTGACATTAGTAGATTGTTTACTTCTTGGGCGTGCATTTGTGGCAGGTTATTTAATATGGGATTTTGACAGCTTGCTTCATCCTCCTCTTAACGGAACGCCGACCCATGATCCGGTCATCAAATTATTGGCTTAAGAATGTGACAAAAACAAAAACATCTCCATGAATTCATGGCTTTATGGTGTGTGTAATTGATCGAAAATAACTACATTTTTGGAGTGAACTACCTGTACTAGAAACAAACTAGAAAAAACACCCACATGCACAGCATTAGCAGTAAAATATGGAAGGGATAATACCCGCTCCACCGGTTGTTGCTGACAAATAACTCCCGATATTAATAAATTGACCCAAAAGTAACGAAGTATTTCCTTGCTTACAGTAGTGAAAGAAAATATCACTCCATTATGTGTTTTTTTTTTGTTTTGTTTTTTTACATTCCTGACATGTTGGATACAGCATAAAATTCACGCAGTGCAGCAAGTGCTCTGAGCCTTTGATTAGACATTGGTCTGTTAATAATTCAAACATGCTGTGTAATAAAAGTGAGCTAGTGCATGAGTGCTGTGGCAATTGCCCAAATTAAAACCATAACATACATGAATGTCTATATCAGTCAACCCAGGTTTTGGCTGTCTCTTTCTCATTGTAGCCTATACTGCTGCACAGTGCTGCAGCCATAGTGGCCAGAGAAAGAACTCCATGGGCAACTGGCAGATTTTATATTATTGGGGGCAGGACACTAAAATTCAATACAATTATTTAATTGGATGCAAAAATCAGTAGATGCCTCTTATGTGTCATCAATATTTTGTTTGTCTTCCATGAAAATTCTAAAATACCATTACAGCTACCAACAACGTAGCAGTTCAGCACAAGAATTATGTGATACAGTACACAAACCATAGATTTTGATGTCACAGGCTCTATATTATACCAATCAACAGTGTGTACACACACACACACACACACACACACACACATTGATTTCAACAACAAAAAAAGTCCCATACTAGAGCCATGGCATTGCTCTGCCTGGTCTATCAAACGTTTAACTTTTCTTGTGGCGTCAGGACCTGAACTGACTTAACAACAGACCCTGTGTAACCAAAGTTTCATCCAACTAGAAATGCCAAGAACACACGACATGATGAGAAGAATCGAGTTATCTGGCACGATCTGCTTCTGCCCATTCCAACTGATCCCTCCAAGAAAGTGGATGTAAGTCTGTGTGCTAACATGACATGTTTTTATCCCTGCTTTTGGTCAGACTGAATTAAATGCATGCACTTTCTTTTGGAAATGTGGACTGTCTGGTACATTTTGATAATGTAATTTAACGGTTTACTCTGGTGTCCAGGTGTCATCATCAACATGTCCGTACACGGACAAATCTGTCCGTGGCAAGACTTGTCCTTGTCCATGGACAATTTTTGATTGTGTTTACAAGATATACCAGGTTTTCTTCAGAACATGTATGACACTAATTTACTATAACACTATGGCACATTATGAGCCAGTAGGCTACAGTGCTTCTCAAACTTTTTATTTTCAAGGACCCCCCATAACTCTGAATGTGTACAAATAGAACCAAATGGACCTGTATTTTTACACTCTCAGAGTTACACTGAAGTTCCCTCAAACCACTTTGAGGACCACACCACTATTTGTATACATTTTAGGACTAGCTCTGTTTTTGGTAATATTTGCATGCCTCCATGGCAAAAATGTTGACAAAAATGGCCACCACAAGCCGTCATGGCAATGAACCCTGCTTGTGTTCCTAATTTGGGATAAGAAGATATGCCCATCCCTCTGTTTTTAGTTTAGTTTAGTTTTAGTTTTGTCAAAGGGACCTCTCATTCAACTCAAGGACACAGTGCAAAACATTTCATGTGCAGATGAGGGACACACGTCAAAATGCTAGACAGAGAAAACCCAGTAAAAACTTGATGGGTGTTTCTCCACACTCCTTTACTCGTGCATTGTTGGTTTCTTCCAGTCGTTCTCAAAGTGGATTCCAGGGACTCATACAAGTCTGTAACTCTGACAGTGTACATAAGGTCCATTTGGTTTAATTGAGTACACTATCAGAGGGATCTATTATGATCCAGGTCTTATGCCTTATGCCTTAACTTCTTTGCCTTTTTTTTACTATATATACACAATTTTTTTAATATTTCAAATAGCTGATCTGCAAGCTCACAACGTGCAGATGTAGATCAGCATTTGAAGTATTTAAAAATGTTTTTCAAAATAGTAAAAAAAAGGCAAAGAAGTTAAGGCATAAGGCATAAGACCTGGATCATAATAGAGCCCTGAGTTAAGGGAAGACCTTGAAATGTGAAAGTTTAAGAAAAACAGGTGTATTCTACCAGGTTGGCCAGCTGGAGTGTCCTCTTCTACTGCTGGTGGGTGAGGATGACCAGAACTGGGCTGCCGCAGAATCAGCTGCAGATGTGAGTTCCTGCCTTTACATACTTATAACATGTAACCATAAATAGTCATCTGGATTAACCAGGGCTGAAATATGGAACTAGAATGTGCTAGAATAGAATAAATTACTCATAACGACAAGTAAGTATAGCCTTGGGAATGAACAATTCCAGAGCCATGTGGCCATAGTTCAGGAGCCTATTTTGTGTTTCTGTAGCTTGAAGCAGCTTACTACGTACACTCCCTGAACATGACGCTAGTATGGCGCAGAGACTTACCCCCGATCCAATCAATCCAACCCTTTATACTGAGTGCCAAGCAGGGGAGGCATTGGGTCCCATTTTTTAGAGTCTTTGGTATGATCCAGCCAGGGGATTGAACCACAAGGCCACTGACCAGTGAAACCATGTATACCAAATATATGTGTGCTAATGTTAGCTTGGGGCTTTAATTCATAATACAAATACAATTAAAATAAAATTCACCTTGTGAGGACCGTTTCTATAGACTGTTCACTGGGAGTCTGCACCAGTCTATCAGGAGGACTTCTGTCCCCTAGTATGTGGATTTAATTCAAAGCCATATTGATTATGCAGCTAGTTTGTGGTATTATGGCCTAGCTCAACGTATCACGCATATAATACAAACAGCACAAATCAAACTGTTTCAAAACTCCTATCCTATCAATCCTCATTTTAAGGAACTAAAATGGTTTAAAGTAGATGAACAGGTCAGAGATTACTTAGACTTACATAAAAGGTACTCCATGCTTGGCAAATTGATTTACTTGTGTTAGGGACATTATCCATTATCACTTTATACCCATTCAATGCAAGAGCTTAATGGAGAAAAATATAGTATTTGTTTCTTTATACACGGTTCACTGCGGTTCATTAGAACTGACTAAAATCAGTTACTTTCAAAAACAACGTGGCTGATTAATAGTTTTAGGGCGTATCATTTTATAATAAGGCCAATCTGCTGCCTGTCTCAACTGTATTGCCATGTCATGTCATGTCCATCTGCAGTATTTTGATGGGGACCACATTCTGTTTTGTCTTTGTCTTTTTTCCATGTTTATATCCTTTCTTTTATTGAATATTGTTTGCCGTTACTGTAATTATTAAACTGACAAATGAATAAATGCATGAATGAATGAATTGTTAATTAATTAATTGAACAACCCAAACAGATACTGAAAAACAGGCTGACCTACTAGGGCTTCAACCAGTTGAAGAGCCTAAATCAGGGGTCTTCAACAGGGGGTCCGGCCCCTAGGGGGTCCTCAGAGTTACAACAGGGGGTCCTCCAAATTTGTATTAACCACTTGAACCCCAAAATAGCAGATCTACAAGCTCAGAACGCCTCGCGCTGCAAGGCATTGTGAGCTTGTAGATCGGCTATTTTCAGCAAAGAGGTTTAGTGTAGTGAGGGCACACTAAGAGCACACTAAGTACAGTGTGCACACTAAGTACAGCAGGGGTATTCAACAAAATTGTCCAGGGGGCCACATTGACAGAAACCCAAGGGGCCGGGGGCCGCACTAACGTACCCCCCCCCCCCAGCTATTAATCTAATGAACACTTGAAACAACGGGCACGACCACATTTTCAGAATACTTTTCATGTTAATGTGCTAAATTTCTGTTCAACAAGTTGACAACTGTACACATGCTTTCTTGTTTAAAACCTAGTGCTAACTACATCACACTAGTGATGGCCAACCTGGCTTTGATGCTATCTTAGAGTAGATGTCGACCTTATTGACAGTGCACACACAATTGCCTTCTTTGATGCTTTAACGATGCTCAACGAGAATCAGATGGGTCGCAGACACACACACTCCACTCTGCTGCAGTGCTCTGACTGGAGTCTCTTCACTTGAATATGATGGAATATGATTAGGGATTACTGTGATTATGGTAAGATGAAGCTCACGTTTCATATCGCGCAAACCATACCTATAACGTTCATTAGTCTCCCAAAAAAAACGATTTTGGATTTTTTTTTTTTTTTTCAAAATCTTTTTTTTTTTTTTTTTTTTTCAAAATTGCTCCAGGGGCCACAAGGAAGGTCCCCGCGGGCCGCATTTGGCCCGCGGGCCGCCAGTTGAATACCCATGAAGTACAGAGTGAAAGGTCAAGTTTATTAAGCTTTGACAGTTCAAGTGGTTACATATCTGAAAACACAAACTGACATGAATCCGGGGGTCCCTGCTTCATTTCTCTCTCAGCTAAGGGGTCCTTGGCCTGAAAACGTTGAAGACACCTGGCCTAAATGAATAACGGCCAAAGGTTTGAGGTGTGTTTTAAGATGTTTTTGAAGCACAGTTTGCTATGAAGATACATCCTCTTCTTTCCCCAGATGAAAGAGATGATGGAGAAGGCAGGCAACAGTCACCTGTTAACCATCCTGTCTTACCCCAGGACAGGCCATCTGATCGAGCCTCCTTATAGCCCTCACACCCGCTCCAGTAACTTCATAGCAGGCGGTTTAACGAAGAAATGTAAGATCATTTATTTAAGGCACTCACGTCAAGACGGAAACCATTAATTGCAATGATATTGCGCTGTACTATAAAATAAGCTGCGAAAGCACGAGACAGACTCTGACATCACAACCCCCCTGAAGCAGAGCCTAAATACACAGATACACAGTTATTACATTGATATCGTCACTGTCAGGCTTGTATCTCCATAATTCAACCGCTATTTTTGAAAAATCATGAAAGTTAAATTGAAAGTCTTTCTGTGGGTTTTATAATACATTAATTAGACTAATTGGAACAAGGATTATTTATTTTCTAACGATACAGATATTAAAAGAACATGATAACTTGCATTGAATGACATGCTGACATAGTAAAAACCTAAATGCCACGACACGTGTACTTGACTTTACCACTAGTTACTGTGAGGGGCAACTGGGTCAACTTTAGTCTGATGCATGCGTGATAAAACAAAGTGCAGAGCTCTTAATCGCTTTGGAGTTGATGATCCATTTATTGAAACAATTCTGTGCCAATCACGTGTATACACGTGATATATTAGCGCATCCCACAGTGCCAATCACGTGTATACACGTGATTCAAAAAAAAAAAAAAAAAAATTTTTGAAAGTTTTTTTTAGAAATTTTTTTTTTGGACCCCATCAAAACTAGTGAACATGATTTCAATCGCGATTTTGCATGTTTAACCCCCATACAACCCCCATACAACTCAGGTAGCAGACCTCCAAGCTCACAACAGTGTAAAACATAATGGCTATTATCTCAAGAATGCCTGAACGGATTTCCAATCGGATTTTTTTGTTTGAAAGCTGTGAACAAACTGCACAAACCCACAACAATGCAATCCAGGATTGCATTGGATTTTTTAGAGCTCATTCTTCTCTGTTTTTTTCCCATGCATGAGGTGTGCAAGGTTTAATCATGGCTAAGTTGACGAAAATAAGGCTTTTAAAATGCTTGGTAGCCAATAGCTAACTTCAAGCTAACTTCATCCTCTTCCTGTACATGCACAAAGGAAAGTGTTTAGGCAAGTCATGGCTGCAGGGCTTCTGCATATACCAGCATATCTCTATGGGATTGTCTGTGGCACACTTGGCCCCCTCTAGTGGTGAAAGGGTGGCATTAAATGAGTTAATGGTTGCTATCATGCCGTTATTATTACCGTTTGTAACTTCGTATACATTTCTTTCCAATCAAAATCATTAAGATAGACAATCAACAAAACAGACACTGAAAGTAAACGCGTCCTGGTGTGGCATACAGTGTACACACAGTCAAACACTGTTTGGCTTCCCCCAAGTGCGTGCCTGGCTCAAATCACTCATTTCCAGGTATATACATATTCGTGTGGTGTGATTAACCTTTGGTGGTTAATACAACCGCACCTACTGTACATCCCATGATTTACATAAAGAAGTGAATGTCAGTCTGCTTAAATTGATAGCATAGATTGAACCATTGGATAGTTTGGGAGGGTATATGAGCGTACGTACATATCCGTCTATACATACAGTATACGTCGTTGTCGTATACAGTCGGTCTGGTACAAGTAATAGCACAGAAATACTATCTGGGGGCTGCAGAAATAGGGCTACATCAGTGCGTAGATGCATCAGAAACACCGCTCACCCCGTGGTCAAAGTGAAAATATTCATCCGGCCCTGGACAGAGCCAAATAGAGAGACACTGACAGACGAAGAGAGGCAGAGTTAAAACCCTCTCAGTGCATGGGATTGAACCATACATGTAAGTGGTGCTGTGTGAGTCTCCATTGTGGCAGATCATGCATAGTTGATTACAAGCTCTGCCTATCACAGATACGTTGCTTTACAGATGGCCTCTGGCGTCACAATTAAAATGCCCTCAATGCTTGTTTCCATTGCAGTGGTAGTTCTGTGGGGAGGGGAGACAAAGCCCCACAGCCATGCACAGGAAGATGCCTGGAACAAGACACTGCGCTTCCTGGAGGAGAACCTCTATGGCAGCACAGACCTGAACACCTCCATGCCTTCATCATGTCTGTGACGATGACACAATGAACACCTCCATGCCTTCATCATGTCTGTGACGATGACACAATGAACACCTCCATGCCTTCATCGTGTCTGTGACGATGACACAATGAAAACCTCCATGCCTTCATCATGTCTGTGACGATGACATAATGAACACCTCCATGCCTTCATTATGTCTGTGACGATGATAGAATGGACTTGTAGAGAATAGATGTAGAGAGGCAAGACCAAAACTACAGAAACTATGTTCTTTATTATATACATATATAAAATATAGAATCACACAGAATGATTAAATTGTGTGTGATGTTCTCTACCAGACATCTATTTTTTCCGCAGATGCAGTCAGTCGGTCAGACACAGCATCGTGGAGTAGAAATGTAAATTATTGAAACGTGGAGTCAATCATCTAAATGTACCCCAATTACACTAAAGTACTTCAGTACTTACTTTGTTTGTTTGATTTAGCCTTTATCAGGCTGTTAATGAATGTTAATTTGTTGGAAGGATATTCATCCAACAATATCCGTCCAACAAATACATAATAAGTGGTTCTCAAATGTTTTCATGCCAAGGACCAAAGTAACATTTGGCCACAGACCCCCCTCTCACAATAGTTTGTGCTAGGGACCCCATATTATGTTCAAAGATTCTTAGCTATAATGACATGACAAAACTATGCTAGGTTTAAAAGCCAAATAAATTAGATAGAAAGAGACTGTTTAATCATGTACTCCAGTACAAATTTGACAAACCATCTTTCACTTGTAGTTGAGTAATATTTGACCAGTAGTTACTAAACTGTGACTCAAGAACTGAGATTGAGTACTTTGTCCACCACTGCTGTGTGTATGTTTTTTACAGGAATGTTCAGCTCAAAATAATGGTTAATGATGTTCTTCTTCTGTGCTGCTGCTGAGCAGGGAGAAAATGTAGCAGAGCCAAACGCCAAATTAAATGTGACATACACACTTGTATACTCATTAATAATAAACATAAACATTGCTCAATATATCGTGAGTTACCTGACTGAAATCACAATTATTTTTTGCCACAACAATCATTACATTTAATTTACAGTATATATCGTACCATTCCCTAGTTCAGCTCACATGGCAGAGAGCAGGAAGCCAGTGAACGTGGTGAGGGTGTAATGGTTGTTATCAAACAGCTGATGGTACGGAGGCAGACTCAGGTAGACCACGTCTCCGTCCTCCAGCTCTAGAGTGAACGCGTTAGACAGGCGGACGTAGTCCTGAGTGGGCTGGTTGTTGTAGACGATCATCTTTTCGTTATGGTACACGCTCACACCCGTCAGCTCAGAGGAGAGGTAGTTAAACGCTGTGAACGCGAAGTAATACACTCCTCTCACTGGGGCCGTGAACACTCCTAGTATCACAGGAGGACAGGCACACATTAGTGATGCTGGATTCAGTTAATAGTAACATTTATAATAGCAGTTAACATTTAGAATAACATTTCATGATGTTTACGATATATATATTTTTTGTTTTCCTAAATGTATTTTTCATTATATGCAATTCAATTCAATTCAAAGGAGCTTTATTGGCATGAGAAAACATACGTTTACAGTGCCAAAGAAAGTGTCAAAATGAAATCAAAATATGCACAATTTTTTTTAAACCAAATTCTTTTATATCATGCAAAAATAACAATCTGTATGTGTGTGCTTGTAGGTCGGCTATTTTCAAATAGCTAAATACATTTATTGGGCTAATGTTTTGTTGCCCAAATTAAACATAATAGGACATTTAATAATTACACAGTTACTGTGTAATAAATACCAGTAAGACTCCCTAATCGGGAGATAAGCGACCGTTGGAGGTTTGGATAGTATAGAAGCATGAGTGGTGACTAATTATATGTGTGGAAATGTTGGCATGGATCGGGCCAACGGTGGCGGAGATATGAGTAGGGGGAAAGTGTAACGTGTGACGAGTGACGTGACGGAGGGACAGACGGACGGACGGACTGACAGCCGGTGGAGGTTTGGATAGTATAGAAGTAACTGCGACCTACGGTCGTAATAAACATCTGAAAAGCCAAACCTATGCACTATGCACATCACTTTCTTTAAGGACCACTTCACCGATCTGATTTTTAATCTGATCTTCATATAATTAGTCACCACTCATGCTCATTACAAGATCCATTTCTGTCTACGTCTGTGTCTCAGAGGAGGACTGTGGACAGTTCAGAAAACTAAGAACAGGGACATCATCGTAGGCAGTTTCTTTTTCTTTTTTTAAAAAGATTTCAAACGCTTTATTTATTATCTTATTATTATTGAGCGGTGGTCCCACCGTTTCCATAGCGTGGCCGTGTGTGTATCTGTCCGTGTGTGTCTGTATGTAGTCTGCAATATTGTTGAGTGACCAGAGAGGTGCTGTTGAGCAGCCTTGAAATGTACATGCACGCGCACACACACACACACACACACACACACACACACACACACACACACACACACAGCCTTGAAATGAATGGCCACCACACTCGGTTCACACTGGTGTGATTTTTATTTTCTATTAAAGTGGCCCTTAAAGGTTGAAAGACAAAAACTAAATACGGATTCATTGCAGTCTTATGCATTGATCCAGATTGTGTAGAAGAGAATGGTACTGTCCTACCTGTATCTGGATTGTAGGCCTGGCCGATGTTGGTAAAAATGTTTTTGAAAACCAGTGTGGTTTCGTTGTTGAAGGGTCCAACATTTCCTACGTCTGTGCTCAGCCCAGCGGAGAACGCTACCTGTGGTCTCTCTGGGAACAAAGGTCAGTGGTGGAAAAAAGTACTCACATGTTTTACTTGGTAAAAGCATAAGTACTGCAATGTAGAAATACTCTGTTACAAGTAAAAGACCGGAATTCACAATGTACTTGAGTAAAAGTACAAAAGTAATAGCATCAAAATGTACTTAAATTACCAAAAGTAAAAGTAGGCCTACTCGTGATGCAGAATGTCCCATTTCAAGTATTCAAATGTGTAAAAATATTTTGAAAACAGCAGATCTACAAGCTCACAATGCGTTGCATCGTGACATCCTCTGAGCTTGTAGATCAGCTATTTTCAAATGGCCAAAATGTATATAGGGCTGAAGTGGTAAATGTTTGTTTGTAATAACAACCAAAATCTCCAAAGTAACTAGTAACTAAAGTTTTTAAATACATGTAGTGGAGTAAAAGTACAATGTTTGGATCCACGATGTAGTCGAGCAGAAGTAAAAGTATATTACTCAAAATATATACTCAAGTAAAGTACAAATACATCAAAATTGTACTTAAAGGAGCTATAGTCAACTTTTTCTTGAAAAACGGATGCTAAAATAAAAATAATGTTTCGAAAATATTTTATAAAAAAATAAGCTTCATATATGTGTTTCAATTAAAAAATGACCACAAAAAGCGGAAAAATAATGATAAAATAATCATTTTGGTCCTTTGTTTACATTTACAGGGCCCGTAAATGTAAACAAAGGGCCGAAATGATTATTTTATCATTATTTTTCCGCTTTTTGTGGTCATTTTTTAATTGAAACACATATATGAAGCTTATTTTTTTATAAAATATTTTCGAAACATTATTTTTATTTTAGCATCCGTTTTTCAAGAAAAAGTTGACTATAGCTCCTTTAAGTACAGTACTTAAGTAAATGTACTTAGTTACTTTACAGCACTGATTATGTATATTGGACTGTTGAAGAAAGTGTTCAGATATAAAACAATGAATTCACCTGACTTCTCTCTCTTCAGGTTCAACACATCATTCTTTAATGCTGTAAACACACATTAATTTAAACTTTTATATGCATTTAAATAATCTTTTCGTGTGGTAAACACAAGCAGCAAGACACAAATAAAATGGGTTCACCTGAGTTCTCAGTCTTCAAGGCTGACACGTCATCCTGCAGTGCTGTTGTGTAAACACACATCAATTGAACATTGAAATAATCTTTTTCATATAGTAAATATAAACGGAATATAAACGGAACAGGGCCACACATAAAAATACCCCTCTCTACAGATTGCATACCAGCTCAAAGCACAACTACAGTCATAATTGTATGCAGAATGGACAACAGCACTGTTGTGGGACTGATACAAGATGGCCAAAAGTCTGCTTACGGGGATGGCATTCACAACCTGTCAGAGTAGTGCTCAGTTAACAACTTGCCATTTAATACCTCCAAGGCAAGAGTGAGAGCTCATAATTGACGTAAGGAAAAAGAAACAGGAACATGCTTATAAACAGCTAGGCCATCTTTCAGGAGGCCAAAGGGGGAAATAAACTCGCCTCTCCCATAGAAAGGTGATGGCATTCACTGCTTACACCTACAGTGTTTCATATTTGTTTTATTTTGGCAAGGATTACATATTTCAAGAGTGAAAAATCACAGCATCTGAACATTTGATGGAATGCATCTTTAAACGTGTGCCATCCATTGCATCCTATGAGCGGTGGGGTTCATTTGGAGCCGAACCTGCGTGCGCATACTGTTTTATCAGTGTGGCGTGGACCATTATGGCATCTATATGACTATTAGAATGCTATCAATGCACTGAATGGGAATTTGTCACATGTATTTATTTTTTATTTTTTTTAGATTTGTTTTTGGGCTTTTATGCCTTTATTGAATAGGACAGTAGACTGACAGGAAATGGGGGGAGAGACGGGGAATGACATGCGGCAAAGGCCGAATTGAACAGGCGACGCCGTCAGGCATCAATGCCTATGTGTTATGCACCTGGACCAGTAGGCCAGCGGGCGGCCGTGTATTCAGACCATTGAATGGTGCAGTAGCTGAGCATGCACGTTTTTCAGGACGGCTCCGGAAGTACAGCTGTTATGACGCAATTGCCGTAGCAGTCAAAATTGTTAAGCAAACAGCCGTCAGCTACGGGTTCCCACCCCTTTTACTGAACTCTTTGGTTCCCATGGTGACCCGTCTATGCAGCAGACGTTGTAGAGTAGACGTTACGTGGAAAGGTAGTTTCTGCCGTAGTAGGAAAGGCTGCGATGGCAAGCAGGTATCGAGCACTGATCCATTTCCGGTTACCTTGGCGGACTGCCGTAGCCGTCCTTGCTTAAAGTCCCTACTGACCTACCGACGGGCGTTGTAGCTTCATTGTCATCATTCAATGGGTTGATGGCAGTAGGTTTTTGTCATCATTCAGTGGGTTGACAAAAGTCAGGGAGACGATGATTTGCGATTCTGGCCCTCTGGTTTACAGCTTCTAACGGCACTCGACACAGCGACTTGCTCGCTTTAGCTTGCTCGGTGGTGTCTCGGCGGTGCCTCCGTCATGGTGAATAACTATACTTGATACAGCAGCTACTGAGCCCCGTCGGTAGGTCAGTATCTCACAATCAATGGTGTGATTAATACTTCCGTTCGCTCAGTATGTCAGCTAATGCATCATTCAATGGTCTGAATACACGTGACAAATTCTCATTCAGTGCATTGATATCATTCGAAACGGTTTTCTCACTTTTCAGGGCAGACATTTCCTTCTGCAGTGCTGAGAATACATTTATCAATTTAAATGTTTCACAAAACAGGGCAAGGCCACACGTAAAAAAGAAACTAGAAAAAAATATACTGGATACACTAATTTGATCCTTAGTAGAATGCTGGACCCTGAAACCAACACTAAAGATGTCTCTAGACAGGTGCTGCACCAGAATGTTTAGTGCAGTACTTAACATCAGCCAGAGTACACATGTTACTGACAAATAGCAGCCAAAGACACCAAGAGCTGCCAGCCACAATAGAGTCTGTCTGCAGTGGGAACTTAACATACGGGCACCAGTCACAAGGACGTCCCAGTCCCACAGTAACATGCTGTACTGTCATGGGTGTCGCACCAGATTCTGGGCCCTGGGTGCTTTAACTATTGAAATAGCAGATATTCAAAAATAGCAGATATGCAAGCTCACAGCGCGGAAATCGTGAAAATTTGTGCAAGTCTTTGAATATTTCAAATCCTTCTAAGGATTTTTGAAAAACCTATGTTTCTATGTCAGGTGCTCAAACCTTTTCATGTGAAGGACCACCAAAATGATATGTGTTTGGCCACGGACCCCCCATCTCAAAATATTTAGTTCCAGGGACCCCCAGAAGCAAAATGTTAGTGTCTAAATGTTTGCTTAAAAAATACATATACAGGTATACAAAGATTTGCACACATTTTCACGACTTTTCAAAAATAGCAGATGTAGCAGATGTGTAGCAGATCTACACTGAGGACGACCTAGACCATAGGCGATTTTAAGGGGTGTCCTAGGGTGCACGTGCAACCCCTGGCCGCCAGGCGGCCATTTTGATTTTTTTTTTTTTTGTAATGTAACTTTACATCCACTCAGACCGAATACAACAACACCCCCTAGTGGTAGTGATAGAGGCTGGCAGCTCCAGGCAGCCCCCCCCTCCCCTCCTGATGTGATGTCATATCCACGCGCCAGTATTGAAATTGAAAACAACATCTGTTAAAAATAAAGCATGGAGTTCGAGCTCTTCACTACTATGGACGTGACTACCGGTAGATATTATAATATAGCTGCTTGCCCTGAAACATCACATGGAGAGGATCATTTTGTACCTGACTTTCCTCTACAAAACACAGACCTCAGGCTCTATCAGCCAGGACTCTTGTCTCACTGTGCGTGACTGAACCATTTCCTCCTGACCAGCCCAAGGTAAGACTAAGACAGTCAGATCATGCTTTTATAAACCCTATAATATTAAGCCCAAAATGGTTCTGCCGCCGTGTAGAACCGAACCGATTTTAACTTGAAAAAATGCATAATTTGCCCGCAAATAACCGATAACCGCAAGTAACTTATTTTTACATTTGGGTACAAAATTAACTGCAGAAATCCGCTAAAACAACATTAC
This sequence comes from Nannobrachium achirus, assembly GCF_963921795.1. Taxonomy (NCBI): domain Eukaryota; kingdom Metazoa; phylum Chordata; class Actinopteri; order Myctophiformes; family Myctophidae; genus Nannobrachium; species Nannobrachium achirus. The sequence goes on from NC_137820.1 coordinate 41,036,126, forward strand.
AAAACCGCTAATATCCGCAATTTTTTTCGCGCGCGCGAACGTCGTACACGCGCGCTGTGCGCGCGTGCATGAGGTAATAGAGGTCGTGCACCCCTTGCTGGAAGAGGCTAGAGTCGCCTATGACCTAGACCTTGGGAGAAAACATGTTTTCTTTAATCTTACCTGCATTCTCTGTCTCCAGCTGTACCAGCCTGCTCCTCTGCTCCGTCACGTCATCTCTCAGTCTCACCAGTTCGCTCCAGAGGTCATGGGTTGAGGTGGAGCTGCTTTCTCCGCCTGTCTCCATGTCGCTGACGGTTCCATGGTGGGCTTGGTGGCGTCCCTGAACCACTGCCCCAGACAAACACCACAGCAACACCAGTAGCAGGTAAACAACAGTGGCCTTCATCCTCATATCTCACCGGAGATTTGTTTCACCCCAGGGACGGACTGGGTGGTTTCTCTTTATACATCTCAGCACAAGGTCATGAATATTTAATTTTGTGCCAACTTCTGTCAATAGTTTGTGGGAAAGCCTGCTGCTGCTGCCAGGGGTGTCACAGCAAATTCTGGGTCCTGGGTACAAGGATTCACTGTGGGCCCCCCATGAATGTTCTCCATAGAGGGAGAGGGTTTAACCCATTTAGACTGGGAACGCATGGTTACGCATTATTTTGTGCCAGATCTACTATTCTGCTATTTTTTTTAAATCGTGAAAATGTGTGAAAGTCTTTGAATATTTGAAATCCTCCTAAGGTTTTTTGAAAAACCTATGTTTATATGTCAGTGGTGCTCAAACATTTTCATGTGAAGGACCCCCAAAATGATATGTATTTGGCCATGGACCCCCATCTCGAAATATTTAGTTCCAGGGACCCCCCAGAAGCAAAGTTTTAGTTACAAATGTTCGCTTAAAAAATATGTATATTAAAAGATTTGCCCACATTTTCACAACTTTTCTGTGAGCTTGTATATCTGCTATTTTTCAATAGCTAAAGTATAAAATAATTAAGGCCTTGGGCTCTATAGTAACTCAGTCCCACTTTCCCCCCCTTGTGAAGCCCCTTTCTGCTGCTGCTGCTGCGTTTTCCCATTTAAGTTTTAAGAGATGTACTTTTCCTCAAAAAATAAGCCAGGATAATCAATGAAGCCAGCTATTCTTAATCTTTACTAGTAAAGTTAAAGATTAATCACCTGTGTTTGACTTGGTTTCCTCTGACACGGATATCGTGGAGCTGTTGCCATCTGTGCACTTTTAAATTTTCCATAAGTCAAAGATATCCCGTCGCTCTCGTGGGGCTTTTGCACCTGTCCTAAATATTTGTGTCCAAATGCAAGGCTGAGTTATTTGGCCTCAATGCGGTGCAATCGTTTGGAGAAATCCTAAAACTTGCATTGTGGTTTATGGCTGCTTTGCTGCCTCAGAACCGCACCAGTTTATCATCACGATAGAACCATCCATGTGGCAGAATATATTGGTCCTGTCCAGGGGCGTCACAAGGGGTAGGAAAGTGGGACTGAGTTACTAGGGCCCAAGGTGGTGGAGGGGCCTTAAGTATTTTATACTTTAGCTATTGAAAAATAGCAGATCTACAAGCTCACAGCGCGCTGCGAGCTTGTAGATCTGCTATTTTTGAAAAGTCGTGAAAATGTGTGCAAATCTATGAATATATGTATTTTTTAAGCGAACATTTGTAACTCAAATTTTGCTTCTGGGGGGTCCCTGGAACTCAATATTTTGAGATGGGGTTCCGTGGCCAAATACATACCATTTTGGGGGTCCTTCACATGAAAAGGTTTGAGCTCCACTGACATTTTCATGATTTTTCAAAAATAGCAGATCTACAAGCTCACAGCGCGGCACTCGGTGCCGCGCTGTGAGCTTGTATATCTGCTATTTTTCAATAGTTAAAGCACAGGGCCCCGCAGTGAATCCTTGTACCCGGGGCCCAGAATTTGGTGCGACACCCCTGGTCCTGTCACAGTCCGCTCCTCATAGTCCTAACTTAGCTGTGTTTAAAGGTCTGTTTTTGTTTTAGTTCTCTTCTGTTCTTGTTTCGTCTGGTTTAGGTGTTTAGTCATATTCAGTATCTGTATATGCTCTATTTCAGTATGTTCTGTGTCTTGGTCTGTAGTTCTGTTGGTCTGTATACGGGTGTCTCTTCTTGTGTACTATATCTTATTTTGTAGTAATGTTGTTGTGCTTCCTGTTGTTGTTACATGCATTGTCTTGCCCATAGCTTTCATCTCCCTCAGAAACACTGGATATGAACCAAGATTCAAAAAAGAAAGAATACTATCTACGGTTTACCGAATCAGCTTCACTCAATCTACTTCACTCTAGAGCAGGGGTGGGCAACTTTGATGATGGAAAGGGCCGCTATATTTTCACATTTACTCCAGAGGGCCACAATGCATAAAGCCAAAAATAGCAAAAATATCCGATCTACAAGCTCAAAACGCGTCGCAATATTTTTGGCTATTTTTGAATTGGAATCCAGAAAAATAACATTTTTTTCTTTAATTTCAAATGCATTTATATGTTAACTTTATGAACTTAAATACAAATTAATGATAATTCATTAAAAGACTAATGCTAAGTCATTAAAATACTAATATAGACTGATGTAATTAAAGCCAGTCATGTGTGCATGTTTGGAATTGTAACAGCTTAATTCAATACTATATCAGTATTACAATATTAACCTGCGGGCCGCATTAAGTGAAGGTGGGGGCCGCATGTGGCCCCTGGGCCACCTGTTGCCCATGTATGCTCTAGTCTAGAGTGAAGTAGAGGGAGGCCTTTTTAGGAGACCGGAAGCAGGTCAGAGTCTTTTATTTCCAATGGAAGAGTGAGCATGAACACATAGCCTCTGAACCATTATCCCCATGGTCACTGAACTAAATTATTGGACCCGATCGTCACAAGCCACACGATCTTCCCCAGATATTCGTACTAAAATGGCTTTTTGCAGAGAGATAAAATCAAGCGAAATCTGCTTTATTATCAACCTTTCTCTGTCCCGGCAACACGCTCTCGCGGGTGATCTGGTACCAGTAAACATCGGATGTTCACAAAATCAGACAGCGCCTAGCCTAGTTCCAGACCCTGAATCGCTAGCCACACCCCTTTAAATTTTTTGTTTTGGCGATTCAGGGGTCTAGAAGTGCTCTCATTGAAGAGGCCTTCCTCGGTTGAAAATCCGATCGGCGAATCAGCGTTGTGAATCAGCGTCTTGTGATCAGCGTGGGTGGGGGTTTCCCAGAACACGTGTGTTTCCAAGTACACCAGCCGCCGTACCGTACCGCGCATCCCGTTGCGGTAAAATGCGGTAAAATGCGATCGTATCGATCTCGCTATGAAACACCAGTAGCAGGCATGTTATGTTGTGTTTGATTACTAGTTCGTAGTGCTCCTATTCTGACTGTTTCTTTGGTTAGCAAGTAGCACTAGCAAGCAACAGGCTAGCCACTTGCCAGCCACACATAACAACCATGATAACAACACTATGTCATGTGTTGGTCGGTGAACCAATCGCTGAAGACTGCCTCTTTTTGGCAACGCCCATCCCTGCAATCGCCCTGGGGGGAAGCACTTTCAGACTGAATAATGAAGTGAAATGAAATGTCAATTCAGGCTGAGTGTCAGGCTAGACAGCGCCCACTTAGGAGACCATTTGTAGGATTTGCCTCTAGTGGCACCAATTGGGATGGTCTATATTTAATATCGTTATGGGTGAAATGTCATAACCTACAGAATACCATTAAGCTCACCTTGTGAGTATTACGTACATGGTGTTATTCCTCTGTTTGGCATTCGGTCAAAAAAATGTGTCCAAATGGATTTAAGAGAGTGATAAAGTAGATTTCTAACTAGATTAAAAAACATATTTAAAGGTGAAGTTTTATCATCTATGTTTTGTAGTAATCATTTGCTATAGAGTGTTCAGTTCTTTCCAGCTCTAAACAGAAAAATATATGTTCAGGTGGGTTGCCAATTTCATCCAATCAGGAAAGAGCAGCCAACTTCAAGTGTTACAGTTTAAATTTTGTGTGCTAATTTCTTAGTGTCATCACTTACGATTTCCCTTGTTTATCCTGTATCCTGTGTGCATGGGTTCTCTCTCCTGATTGGATAAAATTGGTGTCCTGATCTGAAAATATATTTTCTGCTTACAAAGATCTGGAGAGATGGGGTCATGCACCCCTGTTACTGAACAAACTCTCTAAATATAGAGCTATTTCTCACCTTTCATGGGGTGTGTATTACTTTTTCACAGCAACACATGCGTGCGCGCGCACGCACGCACGCACTCGCACACACACACACACACACACACACACACACACACACACACACACAGTAGGGCAAGCTTGTGTGTGAGAACACAACACATGTCTCTGACAAATGAAAACACCAGCATTCTGAGGCAGAAAACTTGTAGGTTACAACAATTTTATGCTTCCAAAAAAATGTACACATTGCAGATCACACTGCTATTTTGACTATTTTTGAACATCATTGAAAATGTATGTGAACATGCATCCAACATTTTCAAATTTAGTTTTTGCCCTAAATGCCCAACATAGGAATGCTAGTGTGCATCATGCATGTTATATAACACAAATGGTTAAAAGAATAGGGATGCTCGGTGATCAGAGGCTAGTCGACAAGTATAGACAACCTTGGTGACTAGCCAACAAGGATGGCTATAGTCAACATGACAGTGTTGACTAGCCAACCTCCAAAGACACAGGTCAGAAGCTGGAGATCTAGCCTCTCTCAAACTTTCCATGTTTTGCGATGTTTGTGCGATCTAACATAATCATACTATATTCACACATTCATTTATTTGTTGATTTGTTTGTTTGTTCATTCATTGAGTTTGTTTGATTTAAAATAAAAAATAATAAGAGTTAATTTCATCAAGCGTCTCGCTAGCCAATCACAGCACGTCCTGCGAAGCTTGGCCAAAGGGACCCTGGGCGTACAACAAACCTTGAGCCGTTGGTACCAAGATGTAGGCCATATTATCTAGGCCAGATGCAGGCCATGCTTCAGTTTACCTAAGCCCCGGGCATTGGGCGTACAACAAACCTTGAGCCGTTTGTGCCAAGATAAGCCATATCTAGGCCAGATGTAGGCCACGCTTCAGTTAAGCCACATGGCTGCAGTTTCCACCCGAGTCCTGCCACAAATTTAAAAAAAAAGAAAAATCACACCTGTGTGAAGTGAGCGGTGCTGATGATGATAATCAAATACTGATCACATGATGCCATGGGAAAACCCTTGGAAAAACAGATGGCGTAAAACACAAAGCCAAGTAAGGAGCGGTTAGCCACTTTCACATTTGGGATTGTAACATGAAGCCCCCTCCCCCCGGCCAGTAGTCCCAGGCTAACCTGCCGCTGCGGGTGAACGCTAATCTGTCGACGCGGGTGAACGCTAATCTGTCGACGCGGGTGAACGCTAATCTGTCGACGCGGGTGAATGCTAACCTGCCGACGCAGGTGAATGCTAACCTGGTGAATGCTAATGCCTAAACCTTAACTCTAACCCTAACCGGAGTACTGGGGATTTGAAACAGTGTGACATCGAAACATCGATGTCACGCTGTTAGCCCCTCCAGCTGGGCGGGCTGGCTAATGCTTTATCCTCAAGCTGCTATTTTCTGCGAGTGATGCCGGAGTGTAAACTAACCATAATAATAGATGGATGGGACAGGGGACATGCTCATTAGATGGGATACTTTAGAAAGCACCCATTGCAGGCTGACAGCAACTTGATGACGGCCCAGCAGTAGGCTAGTCGTTTAAAAGTATTTTTGAAATCTTGTCAAAGTCTTGTAGTGTGAGGTAGACATAAAAAGAGGTCAAGAAAGGCACTTGTGAGCTGGGCAGAAGTGTGTGTGTGTGTGTGTGTGTGTGTGTGTGTGTGTGTGTGTGTGTGTGTGTGTGTGTGTGTGTGTGTGTGTGTGTGTAAATGACAATTAAGATCATACATACTAGGTTTCAGAAAGATCTATTCAAATATTGGTTCTCAGCCTAATTCATCAATTTGGGGCGGCTAGCATCTCCTTGAATGCAGTAAAATCTATAAATGCATGGAATTAATGAATATCTGCGCAGAACCAAAAATCGAATATCTCTGTATACACCATATGTCTCTCCACCTGTCTGTCTGCTCTTTTATGCCCATGTAAGGAGATCTCTGATGTCACCAATATGACATCATAGTATTGTCAGGCTGGCCTCCAAGTACTTTGACAATGGGTATTGCACTATGGGTATGATGGATACAATGGGTATTGCTTAAGGAGAGGGGAATGTGCTCCTAACTCCATTTAGAACATAGCCTAGTCTTCCCAGAGAACATTAGGGACCACTGGGAAAAAAGATCAGGTTAAAAAAAAAATGCTGGTGACTTGCATCATGATGGGAGGAGGGGACATGTGTCACTTCCCTGATAAACCAACCAGTAGAGGTCACCAGCGACAAGGGACTACACTACAAGGGTAAGGAGAATCTCAGGACCTAAAATGGGACAAAACGGGGGAAAGCTAAGGATTGGGGGAAAACAAGCATTGGAATAAACCCTTGACGGGGGTTGACACAATGTGGTTTCCACCCAGTGCAATCAAGTAGGCTAAACCTAAATACTGTATGACTCAATTAAATAACTAAATTACACATTGTGTATTACTCTGCCATGATGTCAATATTACCACGGTTATCTCCAGTCGTTACTCTGTAAACTAAAAATGTAAAAGGCACTCTGTCTTAGCACAGCAAATGCAAAAACACAAACAAAAAACTAACAAAAAAAAAGATTCTGACAATTTCCTAATATTACAAAACCCAGATAAGGGATTTTTTGTTTAGTTTTGGTTTTTATTATAAATAGGCCTAAAAAAATTCAACTTCGTGTTTATTGACTTCACTATTTGAATTCAAATCAATCTGTATCACCAGATCCGGATGTTCTTCCAAATTCAAATAGTGTCTTTGCAGAGATTGTCCAGCGAGAGGGATTCCATGGGTTTCATGCAATCTGAACAGTCATGGATGTTCATCTCTGGGGTCTCATATACATTTTAAAGAAACGGTGAGGCACAGAGTGTCTCTAATTTTTTTGGGGGTAAACCCCCGTGGACCCGGCGTTGAGAACCAGTGTCCAATACTGGAAACCAAATTCAGCAGGCTGCTCCGTCCAAAGCTTGTGCATAAGATAATCTGGGGCCGGGCTTCTTGGTAACTATCAGCACGGCCGAAGGCACCAGGCCCAGCTCTTTGAGGGGCTTCTCCATGTCCATTTCGGTGTACACGTGGTGCGGGTAGGCCGACAGCAGGTTGAAGTCCTGGCCCTCTGGACCGGACTTGGTCTGCACATAGACGCGCACCGCCGCCAGAGACTCCTGGGCCTTGAAGACCGCCGTGATGGCCGAGCCGTCCAGCAGACGCACCTGGATCCTGCTCTCGTCATACTCCTTTTTGGCGGACAGAGGAGGAGGACCCTCACTGCTGCTGGTGATGGGCGGCGGTGACGTGTCCAAGGTAGGGGAAGACGGCGGTCCGCCGACACACTTGCGCATCCTCTCTGCCCGGTCGCGCGCTATCTTCTCCTGCACCCGCTGCTTGGCAATCTTGTCCTCCATCTTCTCTCTCCGCTGCAAATCGACCAGCTTCATCCTCTCCTCGTCCATCATCCTCTGTCGGACCTGCGTCAGCTCCTGGCCTTGCTTCCTCCGCTGCTTCTCCCTCTCCACCTCCTCCACCCGCTCCCTCTCGATGCGCTCGGCTTGTTTCGCTCGCATGAGCTCCTCCAGCTTTTTGACCTTCTCGCGTTTCTCCATCTCCATCACGTCCACGCTGTCCTTTGTCGCCCCTTCAGCGGTGCCTGCTGCCGTGGGCTGTGCTGCCGTGCTGGCCTGGCTGTCCGCTGCTGCTGCAGGCCTGAGGACATTCCCTACAGGAGGCACGTAGGGCTCGTCGATGTCCGGGTCATTCTGGTGCTCCTGTAACCAGTCCATGGCCCGTTCGATTCCCTGGTTCCCTGTGTTTGCCACTGCCTTCTCCGCGCTGTTCTTCCCAAAGCCCATCTCCAACAGGGACTCTAGTGTTGTTTGTTCTGCCATCTTTGGATCTGGAGCTGAAAATGTTCCAGTTTTTTTTATATGATCGTTTTGCTGTGATGTAACTGTCCATATTTGGTCACTGCAGGCTGCAGCTGTAGAGGACATCCACATTTGGACGTCATACGTCGCATGACATAGAGGGAGAGAGCACGTACTACGTAGTAATGCTGTCAACATGGTCTACTGTAGGTCCTATGAGACTATAGCTGTACCTCACCACAACAATGGTGGCGTAAGAGATTCCCTAAAATGAATATTATTTTTACATGCACCGATTATCAAGTATATGCAATGGTGTAGTTTCATTAGCTCCTTTCGGAAACCTGAGGGAGAGGTTCCGAAAGGAGCTATAGTTGCATGCTATTTGGGGGAACTGTTTTCTTTTACTTGTAACAGAGTATTTCTGCTTTGCCTCTATAGATCGTCCTCAGACAAGCCCTCCATCGTCACCTCCAGCCATGGTTCTCCATACTGTGTACATCTTGTCAGCTCGGCAGTACTTAATTGTTCTCCTGCATCTTTCTTATGTAGGTCCCTGTAAGCGAGTTTATGTTCTGTAGGGTGGAAACGGGATAACCATGCCCCAAAACCATTTTTTAAGCTTGTGATTGGCTGAACCGGAGGTAGGGAGCGCTCCATTGTGGTCACTTGGACAGCGCAGAGGTGCACCTAAACCTAACCTTAAAGGCCCAGTTCAGGGAAATAAGCTATTTGTTTATATACATATTGTACATGTAGAATAGTTGTTTCTAAATCCCTGTTAAAAAAATTGGAACTGTATCTTACAGCATTGTAGAATAAGACCACTTAACTTTTTTTTAATCATGTCTGGGATAGCATATTTTCAGGCTTTCAACCTCGTACGTATCACGGTAATACTGTAATATGTAATGAGCCTACTGTACTTTTATGCGCCAGTTCATGCTTGTATGGTTGGGTTGCTATAAAGCTAATCTGTGCTGATGAGCCTGTGTTCTGTGGCTCTCTTCCGTCCTTTTACACACACACACACACACACACACACACACACACACACGACACGGCACAGCGGCACTGTCGGTACAGACAGAGACAGAAAGAGAGAGGGAGACAGGAGAAAGTGGAGCAGCTTGCTAGCACGCACACACACACGCGCGCGCGCGTGCGGATGTGCGTGCGTGTGCCTGCATTAATCCACCACGGATCCGCGGAGTTCGGTTAGCATAGGCTATGCTAAGCATAGCTTAGCTAGCTAAGCATAGCCTAGCTATGCTAACTCTAACTGCTAGCAAGCTCCACTTTCTGCTGTCTCCCTCTCTCTCTTTCGCTCTCTTTCTGTCTGTGCCGCTGCGCCGTGTCGTGTGTGTGTGTGTGTGTGTGTGTGTGTGTGTGTGTGTGTGTGTGTGTACGCGCGCGTGCATGCCTGCCTCCCTCTGGCGCAGCCCCACTGACACTATGTAGCCAATCACAATACAACGTGTGTGTGACAGTGGTGGAAAAAGTACTCAAATGTTTTACTTGAGTAAAAGTATCACTACTGCAATTTAGAAGTACTCTGTTACAAGTAAACGTCCAGGATTCAATTCCATTTATTTGAGGAAAGGAATTGTATTGGTATTGGAAAAAGTATTGGTATCCTAAAACGTTTTTAAAAATACTTATTATGCAGTATGTCTCATTTAAAGTTTTCAAATGTATAAAAATATTTTGAAATCAGATCTACAAGCAAGCCCGACACATTGTGAGCTTTTTACTTAAAAAAAAAAAATCACACCCGTGTGAAGTGGAGCTGTGTGTGTGTGTGTGTGTGTGTGTGTGTGTGTGTGTGTGTGTGTGTGTGTGTGTGTGTGTGTGTGGTTCATGTGTACCGATTTTTGTGACATTTGAAGAAAATATGTAGGAAAAGGAGCAAAAAGTGTGTTTTGGAGAAAATTCAAGATGGCGGAAAATCTATCATGGCGCAAATGGGCGTGGGAGGGAAAAAATATTTTTAATTTTCCGACCTACGGTTCAAGAGTTACAGGCCAAAACGTAAAGTGGGGTGTTATGGCGCCACCATGCGGCCAAATGACACAATTATTTTTTATTTAATCCTTGAAATCATTATGAACCTCCTCTCCAAGTCTTGAAACTCTAGCCCCTATGGTTTGCGAGAGACAAATAATTGAATGTGAGTTTTTGCAATTCCCATTATAAGTCAATGGGGAAAATTAATTCACTAATAAATTAATATCAATTAAACTATAGAACCTTTCTCTTAGAAAAGTAATAGCCCACGATTCCCGAGTAAGCCGGTCGATTTGACATATGGCGCGAGTGTGTGGTGGCAAAACTGTGGGACTAGTGGCGTGCCGAAGTTTAGGAAGTTCAGGCTACATACACACAGACACACACACAGACAGACAGACAGACACACACACACACACACACACACACAGACCCACACGGCCACGTATAGGGAGCCTGTGTTTCACACAGCTCCAAAAATTGAAAATAATAATAATAATACTCAAGTAAAGACAAAATACCTGAGTACAAAGTACTTGAGTAAATGTACTTAATTACTTTATTTTTGAGTAAATGTACTTTAGTGCCTTTTTTTTTTTTTTTTTTTTTACATCACTGAAAACTAAAGCAGACACCTCTGTGAATGGGCGTGGCTTCATACTGCACATAGGCCACGCCCCTACAGTCCTTGGCCAGAAAGGCCAGAAAAATATGTATTGGATTTGACAGATTTTGAAACAAAATTTTTCATGATTAAAATTGTGTCTGTTGGTTAATAATACATTACTCTGTTGTGTGACAAACTGGGAATACACTTGTTATCATCTTTATTTGACTGAACAACCCCTTTAACCCTAACCCTAACCTCAGTAAAACTAACGCGGTGAATGCTATGCTGGTGAAATGCTAACCTGCCGACACTGGTGAGTAGCTAACCTGCAGACGCTGGTGAGTAGCTAACCTGCCGACGCTGGTGAGTAGCTAACCTGCCGATCTCCACCGAAAACGAGCACTCTATCCTGTTTCCAACCAACAGAACGTAATTTAGCCCCCTGTAACCGGTGCCCATGTGTTGCTTTTTATTTTCCTTAATGGGGCACTGGGACCTTATGTTGATACAAGTACAAGTATGTTACTTATCAATCTGGCTAGCCATCGTAAAAGAAAAGGTCCTTTTGTCCTTTTCACTGGAGCTCAGTTGTAACTCCAGTTAGTCTGTTCTTGAGAGACTAGTTACTTATAAACTGCTATGTGAAGTAACAGTTTTGGACGTATGAGGTGCCTCCGTGGGGTGAGTAGCGATACCTGCCGACGCTCCATTGTCGAAATGATGTGCGTTCGAAAAAGCGAGATTTCCCCATATGAGGTTTCCATACAACAGCAACGGTAGGCTGACTGATCTCACTCACTCCATGACAAAATGTTCTAATTTAACCCAAAGTGAAATGGCTTAAGTAGGACCATGCACCCCATTAGAATTCAGTGGCTCCCGAAAGCTCATTTCTGCTGCTTTTTATTCATTATGGTCATTTGCTTTATCTGCTTAATATTGTATGGGTGAGCACTGAGCACGGAGCCAGGGACACATGATTAGTGGCCATTAATTGCCATAATGTTTTTGTATTATAAAGAGAATTGGTGTGCATTAGTTATACATTTTGTCTTCTTACAATAAATGCGAGAAGTCTCTGTGAGTGTGTGTGTATGAAATCCGCGTATCTCGAGAACCGTTCGTCCCACCGGCTTCAGATTCGGCGCGCGCGTGGGGCGAGATGCCACAGGGCATAAACGGACACAGACAGACAGATACAGAGATCTCTATATACGGGCATAAAATGGACGCAGACAGACAGATACTGATATCTCCATATATGGGCATAAATCGACACAGGCAAACAGATGGTCAAAACAGGTCCTATGACAACAGGTATAATGGAGTTTGCATTAAAGGGTTAGGGTTCATTCCCTATTTACATCGTTCCCAAGTAGGCCGGACCTCGACTAGACGCTCGGCCGCCCGTCAGGCAGATATAGAGATCTCCATATATGGGCATAAAATGGACGTAGACAGACAGATATCTCCATATATGGGCATAAATGGACACAGGCAAACAGATGGTCAAAACGGGTTCTATGACAACAGGTATAATGGGGTTTGCATTAAAGGGCGGGGAATTCATTCCCCATTTACGGTACATCGTTCCCGAGTTGGCCAGGTCGCCGACTAGGCGCTCAGCTGCCCGAAGAGCGGCCGAGCTTCTAGTACTTAAAGTTAAGCTTCATATACAAGCTCAGGCTAGTGCATGAGACAGCCAAGTACAACAAAATGAGTTGTTGTGATTACTCACTGTGTTAGTCGTGTTTAAGTCTATTTTTGTTTAGTTTTATGTAACTTTTTGTAACCTTTGAAGATGCTGTCAGTATCTGACGGCATCCATCTTCCGCGGTCACTCCAGCTGCAAGGGCAGCGGCCTGTGACGGAGACGGGGCCGCGACAGTCCATCCGCCTGCATGTCCTCTCTCACCGCATCCATAAACTAGGGGTGTCTTTTCCTCTTCTCCTCTTGCCTGGCAGCTGCATCTTCAGCATGGCAGTGTAACCCCACATCGCTCGTCGCACACGTCCAAAACTGCTTTATCCCCAAACCTTCTAACCTGGGCTGACCATCTAATGCAGTCAGTGACTGGGTTAGAAAAATAAATATTTAAACAGGATCTACAAAGTATCCAAAGAGTGTATATATACTCTTTGAATAAACAATTATGCCCTTTGACCCGGAAAGAAAATCAGTCTTGTAGGCTATATATATTGAAACATACATACACTAGTTTGCACAGTAGCCTATCTATAATGCATTAGGATTGGATTAAACTCCCTTCTCTGGTTGGTTGCAAGTATCTATAATGTCTTGTGAATCCTCCCACAGGCTACTTTCTTGGTGGTCGACCTTTTAGCCCACTGGTTCTCAAAGTAAGGTATTGGGACCACCAGAGGAGCAAATGGACCCTTAGAGCTAGGTCTGTAATTCTGAGAGTGTACAAATGGAAACCTGGACCTGTATGTTCCATTTTGTACACTCTCAGAGTTATGGGGGTGTTTGACGTTAAAAGAGTCGCAAAGTCGCATTACACTGGACCCTAGCCTGGCAAGCCAGACTCATACTGTGCATTCACTCACTCGTTCCTTCCCAGTTCCCACAATATGAAACTGGACTTTGGCCTATAGGCAGCTTAAAAGGTGGGCGGGAGTACTTGCCTTGACAGACAGACTCCTCTAACCAATCAGCGTAGCAAAACATCTGACGTCATCACAGTGCAGCAGGTCGGAAGAGCGGCAAACACATCTTTTCGGCCGATGAGCTCCACTAGTGCATACACCTGTTCCTTTTTAATTGTTGTAATTGATTCAAACTCTGAAATAACTTCACTTATTGCTTGTTTTATCGTTTCAGCGTTAACTGTTACACTTTTTGCATAAAGGGCAGCCATTGTTGTTTTTAAAATGCCAAAGTATGTATTCTACAGTACATCACCATCTACTAATGGATCAACCAGGGGAAGCTTTCACTTGTTGTGCGGACAGCAGTTGAAACGCAGTCACTGATTGGCCCCGATCATTTTCTGATTTCTCATACTCGGTGCCTATAGGCCAAAGTCCAGACCTGATACTGGGGAAGGAATGAGTGAGCACAGGCTACTGGACCCCAGAAGGCAAAGTGCCACGGATATACAAAAATATAATAATATATTACCAGAAACACATAAAGAGCCCTGAATGGCCATATTATGTCTCTAATATAACTCTGAGAGTGTACAAATGGAACCGAATTTGGTTCCATTTGTAGTTTTGTACCCTCTCAGAATTAAGGGGGTCCTTGCAAATAACCCATTAACCTCTAGTAGTCACATTCCTAATATGCCATAGTGTCGTAGTAAACTAGAACTGCACTCTGTCGAGGTGCCAACTTGCACGCTCTGCTGGCGCTCAGAACTGCACCTTTCTAGTTGGGTATTATGATCAAAACGAGAACATTATAACGGTGTGTAAAAAAAGAAAAGGTTTGCCACGGACAAGGACTAAGTCTTTGCCACGGACACATTCATCTGGGTATGGACATAATGACGATCCCAGAAGGCAAAAGAAAGAGAGGGAGGCCTAAAATAATATGCCATAAGAAGGAACTGCAGCAACACCATAGAGGGACCATAGAGAAGATGATCAAAGACAGATGGAAGTGGAGAGACTTTGTTGCTGCCCAATGTGCCAGCCGGCATAATGCGGATAAGTAAGTATACGTTGAAGTTAAAAGTTTGAGAACCACTGGTCTAATGCCTATCAAACAGGGCGCCCTTGAAATTCAAAAGGTTGAGAATTTGATAACATGTATATCAAATATCTGACTACTGAATGAAACAAATTAAAATCTGTCCAGGGTGGTCACAAAAGCCTGATTAGACAATGCTATTTCCCAAAAAAAGTGAAATGTACCTTTAATGCTGCTCTCACTCTCGTTTTACACTTTTGAGTAATGGCATCTTCTTCTTTAGTGCCTGAATGCTTTTAAGGAGGTTTGTTCCGGTCTTAAAGCTCTCCTGGAGAGTATTAAAAAGAGTCCATTACAACCTAACTTCAAAGATTATTGGGATCAGGGGCGTCACAAGGGGTAGGAAAGTGGGACTGAGACCAGGACCCGAGGTGGAGGGGCCCTAGTAACTTTAGCTATTGAAAAATAGCAGATATACAAGCTCACAGCGCGGCACCGAGTGCCGCGCTGCGAGCTTGTAGATCTGCTATTTTTGAAAAGTCGTGAAAATGTGCGCAAATCTTTGAATATATGTATTTTTTAAGTGAACATTTGTAACTCAAATTTTGCTTCTGGGGGGTCCCTGGAACTAAATATTTTGAGATGGGGGGGTCCTTCACATGAAAAAGTTTGAGCATCACTGACATGGAAACATAGGTTTCTTGGCACACATTTTCACGATTTTTCAAAAATAGCAGATCTACAAGCTCGCAGCGCGGCACTCGGTATATCTGCTATTTTTCAATAGTTAACATTAATGGGGGGCCCGCAGTGAATCCTTGTACACAGGGCCCAGAATTTGGTGTGACGCCCCTGATTGGGATTACCATAGGCCAGTAAACACTTTGGTCTTTATTCTCGGAATGCTGTTATGTCGGGTGCCCACAGGGAGGCGCCCTTTAGCCAGTAAAGTCTTTGTCCGTTTTGATTAAACGAAAGCAAGATTTTCCTCAAGTTCAAAACACCACGGGACCCTGGCTGGCTGGCACACAGAATAATATCCTATTAGCGAGTGTCTAGTCTGGGCTATAGCTATAGGACAAAATACATACCGTCACCTTGGTGTATGACCTGCCCTGCTGGCTGCTTTACATCACAGCTTGTGAGACATCCTTGATCAGTAGGCTATCATGACAGGCTTACCTTACAAAATCAACTTTCCAGACACATTAAATACACCACTGGGACCAGAAGGTCTTTTAGGCTCTTTTGGGCTCTCTATACCATTAGCAATACATTGCCTAATATACAAATTACGCACTTAAGTCATCATTAAATGGTTTTAATCAGCGCACGTGCTCAAAAACATGTAATGAGCACACTGCCTCTCTTACTTGTGTGTGTGTGTGTGTGTGTGTGTGCGTGCGTGCGTGCCTGCGTGCGTGTGTGTGTGTGTGTGTGTGTGTGTGTGTGTTCCCGCTTGTATTACAATACTTGTGAGGACCAAACACCTTATGTCCCCATCGAATTTGAGAAATAGACATTGTTGTAATAATATTTTTAGAATTTGGTGTGCAATTAAGAACATTGGCAAGAATGTATGAAATGGCATTCATCACTATACAATAGGCCTATGTGAGGGAGAGAGAGAGAGAGAGAGAGAATGAGCCAATGAATGAATGAATGAATGAATGAATGAAAGCGAGATAATGAGAGAGATAATGAAAGCGAGAGAATGAGAGAGAGTGAGAGAATGAGAGGGGGAAGAGAGGCAAAAAGAGAGAAATGAGAGAGAACACGAGAGAGGAAGAAAGGGGAGAGAGGGGGCTAGCCGTGTGCGCGTGTCGCGCGCGCGGGAACAAGTGGACGATTCCACGGATGAGACGGAGACGCTCTCTCTCTCTCTCTCTCTCTCTCTCTCTCTCTCTCTCTCTCTCTCTCTCTCAGTGGTGATGCGGAGCTGTCCTTTCAGCACCAGTAGGAGAGGCTCGCCTCAGCGCAGCGTATAGAGCAAGCCTTTTGGCTTCGGGAGTAGCAGGGAGAAAACCAAAAAGAGAAATGGACCCTATGATCTCACCCGCTGAACAGGTAAGATGTTTTTGACATATTTAAATAGACTGCCTGGGCTTCTCAAACGGTTACTTGTCAAGGAGGAGGACCCCTCCCCAATGCACACATAACTCTGAGAGTGGAACCAAATGGACCGTGAGGGGTCCATTTGGTTCCATTTTGTGCACTCTCAGAGAAACAAGACATGCGAGGGTCCATTTGGTTCCATTCTGTGCATGCACCTCAGAGTTACAAGACACGTGAGGGTACATATAATTTGCAACGCCCTGAAGGAACACCCAGCCAGGGGTCCCCACACACGGATCCCCACTTTGAGAACCACTGGTCTAACTTAATTCAACATGTTTGCAGACTGTATCGTTGCCACTGATTTATAGCCTGACTATATCCATCTTTAGATCAATCAGTCTAGCTTGCAGTCTAGTATAGGCTACAATAAAACAAGCATAGGTCTATATTTTGCTCGTGTTATTATAGCCTAATGCATTTCAGTTGAATTGAATAGCTATTCGTTGTCAGCTCAGCTGTGCATGCCGGAGACTATCCTATATCCCTGCACCAGGGGAATGTGGTTTGAAGTGATAAGATATGCCTCCTTGTGCGTGTGCGTGTGCGTGCGTGTTTCAGCATGCAGTGAGTGCTGAGTTGTTGTTGTTGTTGTTGTTGTTTTGGTTTTGTGTCGTTACAAAAAGGAGTGAACAAACATGTTTTTTGAAAACTTGAACGTATAGCCTACCCTTGATATTAAATTAAACTTCTGTTTTTACTTCAGAGACCCATATATGCCGTTTGCTTTCATATTAATCATTATTCTATTTGCTTCAATTGTCAGATGTGCCTATAGTGGATTAGTGGTTCATTCATGTGGTTAACTTAGGGTTCATTTGAGAAAAATAAGTAGCTTAAGTGTCAGTGGAATTAGGATACTATAGGCCTATACATCACTGGATTATTTTTAGGCATTCTTTTTACAGTGCAATATTGAAATTCAATACGTTCGAATTCCCGTGTGAATGTGCGCGCGACATAGCCCTCGCTGGAAATAGACAGACAGACAGACAGACAGACAGACAGACAGACAGACAGACAGACAGACAGAGAAACAGACAGAGAGAAATACACACACACACACACACACACACACACACACACACACACAGAGAGAGAGAAAGAGAGAGAGAGAGAGGGGGGGGGGGGGGACTATTTCAGTATTGGCCAGACTACAGACTACTAATGCAGCTAACTAACTGCAGTATTGTTTAGTTGTGCTAGGCTACTATTTCAGTGCTGTAAAATCAAACGTTTCAGAGGCCATATCAAGTGTGACGCCACACTTCATGTGAGAATGAACCATTATAACCGGTTAAACAACGTGACCAGCTGCACGTCATTATGTCGCCGTCGGCTGCACAGGTGCGCCTTAGCTGCCTTGATAATGAGGCACCCAGCGCCACACGAGGGCGTTTATTGAAGCGGCAGCTCTGGTGACAGGCAGCGCCAAGTCATTACAATAAACGATTGCTTTTTTTTTTTATGACAGCGCGTCTCCCCTGACAGCGTTGGGGGTGTCGTGTGTGTCCGTGTGTTATGAGTCCGTCCTACGTGATTTTTTCTTTTTTTTTTTTCTCCCACGATTTTGTAACCCATTTTTCACCCAGTGCCGATTGCCTAAACTGTAATCCTGGGTGCTACTTTCCCTCTGCGGCTCTGCCAACCTGTGGAGAGCCCCGAACTGAGCTCCCTTCAGAGGAGAGACAGGCCGCTTCTTTCCCAGTTGGACGTAGCGCATGGAAGGAACACTTTAACAATTCCCCCCTCCATAGAGACCAGGATTATTGCATGTTTTTGTGAGGGTAGCAGGGTAGGCCTACCTACCCTAGGAGATACAGGGGGAACATGCAACTCCACACAGAAAGGCCCTTCCCCAACCCCACCTAGGCTACGTGACTGTTTTTTGAGTGAAGAAGTAGACTATTATTATTGGCCTAGATTAATCTTATTAAAAATGTCTTTGAAAACGTTCAAAGCTGCTTTGCGCCAGTCTCTGGAAACGACTGATAGGCCTAATTCAGTTGTTGTTGTTTTGCTTCATTTTTTTCTTTTCTTTTTACCCTTCAGTTCAGTTTCAAACCGGTAAGAGCCCCACTTAATTGCTTCCACAGTAGCCTGTGAGTTTGTTAGAGATAGTTTGTATCTCATTTGGCACATTAAATTCATATCAAATCAAACGTATAATTAGGAAATGAGTCAGACCCATTGCAAATGTGTTAATTAAAATGTAATTTAATGTGACACTAGACAGTTATTTTGTCAGTAATGTTGCAATCATGGATGTGTGGAGAGAGAGAGAGAGAGAGAGAGAGAGAGAGAGAGAGAGAGAGAGAGATTCCTAGATATAAATATATACGGTAAGCTAGATTCTGTGATAGACATATGAATACTGTACCATACATAAGCAGATGAAAGCTCTCTGGAATTGGGTCAGTAGATTGGGTTGTGTGTGTGGTGCGTAGAGGTATAGGCATCTTTTATGAGCATTTCTCTTTGTCTTTATTTCAAACAGGCTCCTATAAGGATGTAAGACCCCAGCCTCTTGGGTGAGACCCTCGCCTCCTCTCTTCAGCAACCAGACCTCCCTGAAACTGCAGCCCCCCGGTAGCCTATTCCCAAACCCCCCCAGTGATGCTTCAGGCCCAGTAGCCCACCACTCCTCCCCCTCTCCTCAAAGTGACGCCTGGAACACCAATCGGAAGCTTTACACACCTCCGATAGGTCACACCCGCTTAGGTGGGACACTTGTCCCCTCCCCAGTCCTACCCCTGAGCAGGGGGACGCTTGTCCCCTGTCCTAACCCTTAGGGGGGAGACCATGTTCTGCTGGCTTGGCCATTGACGCACAACACATCCAGGACCGCCGTCTCCACATACCGCCACCACCGGTCGTCTCACAGTCAAACGCGTGGCCAAAACACCCCCACCCCTCCGTCGCACCGGGCGCCCCTGCGTGCCCCGAACATGGCGTCCCATCATCGCCCCCATGGCCACCACCCCATCCTCTCGCTGCTGGTGATCGAGAGCTGCTGGCTGCTGGCGTGGGCCAACCAGAAGCCCGGTGCCGCCGCCACGGTGGTGGTGACGGCCGTGGACGGGCCGCCGCCGCCGCTGCAGCCGGAGTACGCCCACTCCATCCGCCTGGACGGCGACATCATGCTGGGCGGGCTGTTCCCCGTGCACTCGCGCGGCGAGCGCGGCGCGCCCTGCGGCGAGCTGAAGAAGGAGAAGGGCATCCACCGGCTGGAGGCCATGCTGTTCGCCATCGACCTCATCAACAAGGACCCCGAGCTGCTGCCCAACGTGACGCTGGGCGCGCGCATCCTGGACACGTGCTCGCGCGACACCTACGCCCTGGAGCAGTCGCTCACCTTCGTGCAGGCGCTCATCGAGCGCGACGCCTCGGACGTGCGCTGCGCCAACGGCGACCCGCCCATCTTCGCCAAGCCGGACAAGGTGGTGGGGGTGATCGGCGCGGCGGCCAGCTCCGTGTCCATCATGGTGGCCAACATCCTCCGGCTGTTCAAGGTAAAGAGCTCCCGTTTTTTCATTCGTTCACGACCAGCGGAGTCTCCGGTAGGGGACTTGCAGAGTCTCCATTTCGGGAATGGAGACACCTCTCAATTCCGAAAAACTGCCTTTCCGAACAATGGAAGTCAATCTTTGGAATTCCGAAGATTGTGGGTAGAGGTGGTTGCGGGTGGGTGGAGGTGGATGAAAGTGGGTGGAGGTGGGTGAAAGTGAGTAGAGATGGGTGGGTGAAAGTGGGTGGGATGTGGGTGAAAGTGGCTGGGGGTGGGTGGGTGTGCGTTATTTTTCGGAATGGCAGGGTTTCTGGAATGGCGGTGTTTAGGAATGGCAGGGTTTCAGAATGGAGACCTGCCCCCACTGGCTTCATGGGGTGATAGAAAATAAATAATTTTGGGGGCTGAACTACTCCTTTAAATCAGTGGTTCTCAACCTTTGTAATTCCATGGACCCCCAGTGCCTGAGACCCTTACCCACACTGCAAAATCCTCAGTGTTAATTGAACTCGGAGAGTGTACAATTGGGTCCATTTTGGTTCCATGTGTACACACTCTGAGTTACAGACCCATTTCATTGTTATCTCTAAACCTGCAGTACACAGACAGTAAACGCATTCTGGACCAAATGACAGACAAAATCAGACCAAATCATGTCTAACAATAGGTTCCATCAAATGGGGGTCTGTGAGGTCCTTGGAATGTAAGTTTGAGAATCATGGGTTTAGATGTCTCTGTACACAGTTGAATTCCTCATTGTCAACCAAAGGGACCCTTACAGTGCCATGTGGTCCCATTTGTACACTTTCTGAGTCAAATGAGCACTCAGGACTTTACTTTGTCGTCTGGGGTTGTTGACCCCACACACCCAGAACAGCGCTGGATTTACAATGGCTGTTGTTCCACCTAAGTGGGCAATTAATGCACCTGGCTGAAGCGTGACTAAAATATGACTTCTGTATTTACATGCAGTACAAGGTGCATCACATGTGTTTTCCTCCCTGACCCGGAATAAAGACCCAGTTACAAAGGCTTTTACGGCAGAGTCCCCTCAAGGGAGTCGGTGATCGACGACCAGAACGGTGGCAGTGTCGACACACAAGTCTATAGGGCTACATTGTTTAGTTTACACAGGGGACCCTGGTGTGCCATTAAGTCTTTCTTCGCTGTTGCTAACAGTAGTGGGTTGGCTCCTTTTATGAGAAGGTCAGAAAAGTGCGGTGGCGTTTTTGGTTAGTATGCAGGCTCAGATGGCTCCGGTCGTCGTTAGCATGCACCGGACGTGACAGCTTTTCCCCTGGGCGCCGTGGGAAGTCATCTTAGCCGCTTTCAACCAGGCGGCCCCAATTTGGGCATGGTACTATAGGTGGAAATACTCACACACACAAACAAAAGAACAATGTTCCAATGAAAAAAATAAGTTATTATTTTTTATTTGGATTTTTTACACTTTTCTAATTAAACAATGTTCAACAATATCGGAAGAAATGGCAGCTCACAACATGTCACATATTTGCAACGCATGGTGCGCTTGTCACTCAACATCATTGTCTGAAGTATACAAAATTAGGCTTAAGTGGAAGATTGGACGGCTGTATTGGTCTCATTTTGCTAGCCACTGGTCTTTTGTAAGGAACTGTGCGATTTTTATTGACGCAAGTCTCTTTTCAAAAGGCCACACTCACACGTCAATGGATGGATGTATAGTGACGGAGGCAGGCCGGGGCGCTGACATTTCCTTTATGGTGTGGAGACATTAAGGCGACACACACACGCATGGCTGGCTCATCGTTTAGGCTGATGGAGCTCAATTATGACAGCCCGTTAGAATTAAAGGCAGCGTTATTGCAGTTCATGCCATGTCTCAAGGGACGGAGCAGCTACACATGGGTGATCGTCCAAATTAGCTTGGAAAGAAATTGGCCTCTGTTGGATTCTGAAAGTATTTTTTCTCTAACCACCTCCATTCGTAGTAAAAGGGACCTGAGTTGCAAACACGTTTGCCGTCTACAACAAATCTCTTTTCCAAAAATAGCCGACCCACAAGCTCACAACAGCTTGAGCTGTGAGCTTGTAGATCTGCTATATTTGGCGATTGTTCCCCCCAGAATATTGCTGGGGTTATACGGTAGTCACATTGTGAATTCGGTATTTTGTTCATGTATGTACATTTGCTCAGCACATACATTTTTCACCAGTGTCCTGCTTTATATTCATACATCTACAGTATATACATTTCAGTGTTGGTAACTGACTATGGCAGGTACATGAAATATATCCTAACACTATTGAAACACTAATACAAAGGAATGTAGTAGCACTCAATTCTCCTGTGGGGTGAAAGGAAGCCACATACACAGTAAAAAGTTAAAAAAATAACCATAAAGGCTTCATGCAATCAACCATCTTGCACCAAGTGAGTTGGGACGTTGTACTTTCTCTATTTTTAAGTACACTAGTCCTGTGCCCGGGGGTGTGTGCATAGGGGTGTGCACAGTATCTGAGGGAATGAATGTAGGAGTCTCAGAAGTAATGTTGGAGTGCCTGTTGGGCAGATCTTTATGCCCTTATACAGTATGCTGTTCCATGTTGGACTGCCCATTGGGCAGGTCTTTATGCCCATACATGGTGTTCCGTGTCCAGGGCCAGGCCAGTCTGTGATGTCAGTACTATGACGTCAGAGTATGATGTCAGAGTACTGCAGGCAGTGATGTCAGCATGAAGACAGGCAGTTACCATGGCGGCGAAACTGTGTATTATCAGTGATGTCAGACATTCGTTAAAATGAATCGTTAGATGTATCTATATCTATAAATGCAACAAATCTCTGCGTTCGTGTCTGTCTGTAATCCGCGTATCTCGAGAACCGTTCGTCCCACCGGCTTCAGATTCGGCACGTGCGTTCCCCTAACCCGACGCGCGGTTTTCCCGAACCGGCGCGAAACGTTCGGAATCTCCTTATGCGGAGCTGATTGTTGACATCAGGCTGTTCCGGAGGAAATCGGCGCAAGCGCTGACTCATTGTGACATCACTTCATAAAAGGCTCTGACATCACGTACACCACATGAGTCAATGGGCATAAATGGACACAGGCAAACAGATGGTCAAAACGGGTCCTATGACAACAGGTATAATGGGGTTTGCATTAAAGGGGGAACCGGCACTGTGTCTGCAACACAGTCGGAGGCACAGACAGATACAGAGATCTCCATAATGGGCATAAAGGGACACAGACAAACAGATGCAGAGATCTCCATATATGGGCATAAAACTATGACAACAGGTATAATGGGGTTTGCATTAAAGGGGGAACCGGCACTGTGTCTGCAACACAGTCGGAGGCACATGTGGTGGGTCGTAGACCGCCGCACAGTGTGATAGTCGCAGCCCCAGCCTGAAGCCTCAAAAGTCTAGTATCTGCTCTCGTTCCATAGGGATGTCCCTTTGGAGTGATGGTTAAGATATTGGACTTTCACGCGGTAGACCCGGGTTCGAAACCGGGTGGGGAGGTTCTGATCACCTTCGTTACATTGGTGCCGTGACCCGGATCTGGCTTCCCCGTAGGAGGAGGTCAAAGTGTGGTGGTGGGTCGTAGACCGCCGCACAGTGTGATAGTCGCATCCCCAGCCTGAAGCCTCAAAAGTCTAGTATCTGCTCTCGTTCCATAGGGATGTCCCTTTGCAGTGATGGGTAAGATATTGGACTTTCACGTGGGAGACCCGGGTTCGAAACCAGGTGGGGAGGTTCGAATCACCTCCGTTACACACAGACAGATACAGAGATCTCTGTGATGGGCATAAAGGGACACAGACAAACAGATACAGAGATCTCCATATATGGGCATAAAATGGATGCAGACAGACAGATACAGATATCTCCATATATGAGCATAAATAGACAAAGGCAAACAGATGGTCAATACGGGTCCTACAGAGATCTCCATATATGGGCATAAAATGGACGCAGACAGACAGACAGACAGACAGATAACTCCATATATGGGCATAAATGGACACAGGCAAACAGATGGTCAAAACGGGTCCTACAGAGATCTCCATATATGGGCATAAAATGGATGTAGACAGACAGATATCTCCATATATGGGCATAAATGGACACACGCAAACAGATGGTCAAAACAGATCCTATGACAACAGGTATAATGGGGTTTGCATTAAAGGGCGGGGCATTCATTCCCTATTTACATTGTTCCCGAGTTTTCGGGCGGCCGAGCTTCTAGTACTATAGAATGATATATTTGTTTTTGGCTGATAGTGATATGATAAAGAGCGAGCGCTGATATGTGGAGCGTGCTAGTGGTCTACCAGTTAGGATAGTACAGGGTCGTGCAGAGAATGTTAGAGTGGCAGGGGCTGACATTTCTAAAACTATCGAAAATAGCCGACCTCCAAGCTCATGACGCGTCGCAGCATTTTCGATGCTTGATTTCTACACAGAGAGGACCATTCTTTCAACATAAGATGCTACATTCAAGTTCAGGAGAATTTGGACAAGGCATTTCTCTTGAATGCTGCCTTTAGGTGTGACATGGGGCATTTGCATTTCTTTCACCGTGTAGTAAAAACGGCATTCATGGTCTGGAGAGGGCACTTTTTACAGACGTATAAAATAGCAGGGGCTCAAGCCCCTTTTTATGTCTATGTGTGCACGTGCCTGGGGAAGCATATTCTTTGATCTCTCTATCTTTCTCTCTCTGTCTGTCTCTCTCTCTCTCTCTGTCTCTCTCTCTCTCTCGGTCTCTCTCTCTCTCCTATCTCTGTACGGTGGCTATTTGTGGCTTGTGCCGTTCAGCAAAAAGACAAAATATTTAATCACATGAACCCTGCATCCCGAAAATAGGATAACACTGGGCTAAAATAGCTGATATAGAAGATTGTGAGCTTCTGATGGATTGTTTTCAGTGAAGAGATTTGGCGTAGAGGGAAATGGGAGTAGATATGGACTACTAGAGGACCCCGTCAACAAAGTATGTGGGGGCTTAAGTGGTTAAAAAGGAGTGACATGGTGTGTCTGAAACCTCCGAACTCCAAAATGTTCATTTTCGGGAAAATGAGCTCAAGTGGAGTTAGGAGGTTTTGACCAAAGGGATTTTTACTACTTTTCATTGGTTCAATATTATTTTAACCAACACACAGACATAAAGGGTGTTCAATAGCACATATAAAAAAAAAAAAAAAAAAAGAGAGGGCCAATCAGGTGGAGTTAGCTGGTTTGGCAGAAAGTGTGGAGTTAGGAGGTTTTGTCTCAAGCTTTTTTTACTACTTTCCAACCGACACTCAGATGTAAATGGTGTTCAATAGCCATGATTTATGCCAAAAAAATCTAAAACCTCAAAATGGAGTTAAGAGGTCTTGGCCAGACAAACTCAATGTAACATATTATGGATTGAGTTGTATTCAAAATGGTTTCCTATGAGAAAATGTCACGTAAGCAAAGAGCTATTTGTGGCTCAGTAATCTACCGTATCTAAGGAAGAATATTTATGGGGCTTTGATTGACCCCTCTCAGGGGAGTAGTACTGTTCTTAGCAGCTTTCATCTTTGCCATGTCTTTATCGACATGCTAACTTTGTATCAGTAATGGCACAAATTGACTGTGTAAGGAGCCAGGAATAGAAGGCTCGCTGAGACATCATTGATGTGACAGCCATCCATGTGGGTGCTTTCCATCAACCATATCGTCACTGTCGGGCAGAAACCTTGTATAAGTTTCAAATGTGTTTGTTTTTTGGTAAATGAAAGTTCTAGTTCATCATACAAAAAGTCACAGAAAACTAGTGAAATTAGCAGATCTACAAGCACACAACGCCTCGCGGTGTGAGGCGTTGTGTGCTTGTAGATCGGCTATTTACACTAGTCTAAATCTTTTTTTTAAATGATAAATATAAAAAGAACGGTTATGGACTTTCGAGTTTTCCACCCGACAACAACGATATCTTAACACAGCCACTTGCTACTTTCATATCCACAGTGTATCGTGCAGGCCAGATAAGGAGGAAAGCGGAGACTATGAATAGTGCCCCCAATTGGGAGTTGGTGAATAAAGAGTGTTGGGGCTTGAATGATTTTGTGACAGAGAGGCATTGAGAGGCATATCAAATGATCCCAAGAAACAGTTGTAGAGGTCAAGAGCAGAGCATCTTTATCCACTTCTTAAGGTCTTTTCCAAAAATGGCAAACGTTTTCAAACAGCGAAAATAGCATATCTATAAGCTCACTGAGCTTGTAGATCGTCTATTTTAAGTATTTTAAGGCTTAGCCACTTATACACTATACGTTGTGTACTTGGCCCTCTCCTTTTCCCCTGTCCACCAAATCTCTTTGCCGAAAATTGCTGATCTACAAGCTCACTACGCCCCACATTGTGACGCATTGTGAGCTTGATGATCTGCTATTTTCGCCTATCATGACATGGCCAGAATAGGGACACTATAGAGTTCACGGGGTTTAGTGGAAAACAGTCAGTCGACATACTGTAGCAAGGTGCAGACCATGAAGTAGAACCATAATCCCTAGTTCTCAAATCAACGGTATAACTGTCCTTGTTCATCCACTCCAGATTGTCTCCGTTCTCCCACCCCTCCAATCAGCACCCTATAGGTGCTCATAACGGGACCTCTCTCCGCTCTGAGCGTCCTCCGTTGTGTCGTTGTCGTCCACATGGGTGGTTCTCAAACTGCGATACAGCAGCCATATTGGACAGAAGTTTGGTCTCTTCTCACTTCCTTCATCCAATAATAGGCTCTGTTCCATAGCACAGTGCTTCTCAAACCTTTTATTTCAAGGACCCCCATAACTCTGGGAGTGTACAAATGGAACAATGGAACAAAATCCAGCATCAAAACACAAAACTCGTCACGTGGCAGAGAATAAAATAAAACGGTGATCTGAAAATGCAACGCGGCTCACCCACCTGGCCGCTTATCGTGTTAAGTGGTCAGGTGGGGTGGGTCGCGGAACGCTGTCAAGACTTTCTCTGAACCACACGGACATGACGGGGGATGCGTTTACATACCGTGCTGTCTCCTCCGCATGACGGGAATAGATTTACATCCCGGACACGGAAGCTCACGTTTCACGCATCGCTGACTTACATAAACAGACTAACCTTGCCTGCTCTTTTACCATCGATCCACGTGCCACCGAGGCCCGACCCCATTACGATCTCAGTAACGCAATGGATATGCACACAGCGTCGTCCACATCTCACAGACCCGCGCATTGCAGTCGTGAACCCCGTTTGTATTACTACACTCGTGAGGACATCAGGTCTTTTTAGGACGTTTAGCCATCTTGTATTTTTGTTTATTTTAAATCCTTAAAGCCAAAAATAGACGATCTACAAGCTCGCAAACAACTCACGCTGTAGCACGTTGTGAGGTTGTAGATCAGCTATTTGCCTGTATGTATAAACCTATAGATGTCTATTTTTCACATTCTATTATATTGTGTGGACCTTTGGCTCTCAAGAGTATAGTAATACAAGTACACACACACACACACACACACACACACACACACACACACACACACACACTCGCACACAGATAAGCCCTGTGGGAGCGCGGCTTCGGCTATAAGCAGTGTGCGGCTATCAGCTTACATGGTCTCTCAGTGCAACCCTTTAACTGCAGGGGGTTGACGGACCTCGGTGACCGTAATGATGACCCGTCCATTGCTTTGGCTGTGTGTGTGTGTGTGTGTGTGTGTGTGTGTGTGTGTGTGTGTGTGTGTGTGTGTGTGTGTGTGTGTGCGTGTGCGTGTGTGTGAGGAAAACATGCCATGCCGATGACCTCACTAAACCTCTTTTCACAAAATGTCTAGGAGGAGCTGTGTGGGATTATGAACTCTCCAATTATTCAATGACGCTCTGATTGACATTTAAGCCCTAATAGACACTGTCGCTGTTGGTTGCATGGAAACCTCGCATGTCTGAAAACCCTTCTTTTCCACTGAGCCTATGTGGTATGCACCTGGACCGGTAGGCCAGTGCAGGGCGCCCCCACACCGCACTTTTATTCTATGAGGGTGAATTCTGCCAATGCATTTCAATGGGAATGGCGTGGTTCGATGGTCTTGCGCATCATTCCGTGTGCCGCGCAGACCTTGCGTTTATGCATTCTATATGCCTTGTCTATTTGAAGCAGATAAATGCTGCTTCCCCCCCCCCTCTATCCGAGGTGAGTCGAGGGCGGACGCAGGAAGCACAACTGGTTGTAGCTACGTGTGTTGTGTAGCTACTTGTGTTTTGTAGCTACGGGAGGGTCCTGAAAGTGAGTGACACGTGCGTCACTGGTAATTAGGACAGAATGCGCTGCAAGCTACTAAATTTTTTTAGGCTGCACACAAGACACAACCTGAGTTTATCATGGGGGCGGCAGTGGCTCAGGGGTAGAGAAACCGTCATTAGAACATGGAGGGTTCCCGAAGGGTTCCCAGTTCGAACCCGGTCTCCCCCAGAGTTAATGTTGAACTCCTAGTTGCTCCCGGTGAGCAGGTTGGTGCTTTGCATGGTTTCCTATGCCATCGGTGTATGAATGTGTGTGTTAATGTGTGAATTTAATGTGCAATCTATGTAAAGTGCCTTGGATAAAGGCGCTATTTAAATGCACCATTTGCCATTTACCATTTTCATCAGCCGGCAGCCATAGTTGGTGTGACCACGCCTTTACAGAACAGGCACGTGCACAGTGCACACATAGACATCAAAGGGGGCTTAATTGAGCCCCTGCCCTTTTATCCGTCTGTAAAAAGTGCCCTCTCCAGACCATAAATGCAGTTTTTACCATGGTGAAAGAAATGCAAAATGCCCTCTTTCCATGCCATACCTGAAGGCAGCATTCAAGAGAATTGCCTTGTCCAACTTTTCCTGAACTTGAATGAATCATCTGTTGAAAAAATGTACTTCATTGTGTAGAAATCCATGAAATCCATTGCCTATTTTATGCTTAGTTTAGTGTGGTATCAAGTACTGAAAATAGCCAACCTCCAAGCTCACAACACGTCACGACGCGTTGTGAGCTTGGAGGTCTGCTATTTTCAATATTTTCACCAAAAGTCCCTTTTTAGAAATGTCAGCCCCTGCCTCTCTAACATTCTCTGCACGTCCCCGTTACAGAATATTTCTACATTGCAGTATTGATACTTTTACACAAGTACTTTCTTTTGCACCACTGCTGTGAGCCAGGCAGGCAGAAGCTTGTCACTGCTGCAGCATGGTTGGATGCACCTCCACATGGCCTGGAGGTGCCTCATCCACATGGGCCATGGAGGGGCCACCCCAGTGCTCTGTGCTCCCTGACCTGAATGTCACTGTGGCAGTGTGCTCTCTGGAGCATGGGAGGCGCCTGAATCATCAGGATGTGTACGCTGTGACACGGATGGGTTCGGAATCATCCTGGGTCAAATAAATGAATGGGAAATGGTGCATTTATGCGCCGGCGCCTTTTATCCAAAGCACCTTTTAACACATTTCACATTCACACACCCCGACGGCGGAGGAAACCGTGCGAGGAGGCACCGACCTGCTCATCAAGAGCAGTTACAGGGTTTCTGGTTTCTTGCTCAAGGACACTTTGACACGTTGGCTTTATTCAGACGGCAGCATTGCAGGATAATCTGAGTTGTTTTCTCAAGTCCGATCCTCAGGGCTGACTGACTACTCACTGTTTTGCATGATCAGACATGATTTGTGTGTTTTTTAGACATTGTCAACCGATCAGCTTGGGTTGCCGTGGTAAGAAACTAAAAACATACTGTAGGCGCGAGCAGCGCTGTGTGATCTACACGCTCGCAATGTGACAAGGTGTGAGCTTTTACATCTGCTAGTTTGTGACATTTCTTTGAACAATTCTTAATTGTGAACAAAGCCCTATAGCCAGGAGGAGCTGGGAAATCGAACGAGGTTAACCTTCAGGTTTTCAAGCAGCCGCCCTATACGTTCTGAGTCACAGGGGTGTGCAGTCGGACATGGAGGGGTTTGACTGAATCATTATGGGATGTAGAGTGATAAAGGCCTCCGCCTTAACGATGTCATTTAATTTGTTTTCTGCCATTACAACAACCCTGGCGAGCCTCAGGCGCACGCCTATAGCTCCCCGTGCACACACCAACAACAACAGAAGCTGAAGGGACTCTCATTACTGCGGAATAGCCCCAAGTCTTTCAGTTTGATGTTGAAGCGCACATATCTTGGAAATCTCTCCACAATGAGTAATGGTCTGAGCCTATACGACGCATTGAAATACTGCTTTTTTTTTGCAACGCCGGGGAAGTAACTGAGGCGAATTATATAGCCGAAGGGCTTTGTATGGAAAAAACCTGGCTAACTACGCAGTAGCTATAGCTCGCTAAATTTGTAATGAGTTGCATGCTTCATCTTTATCGGATTCAGAGGACAGTCCGTGTTTGTTTCAAGTCAGGCATGTTTAATGAGCAGAGAAGGGCCCCCGACCAGCATCGGTTATCTAAAATTAGCTCAAAAAAACGACTCGGGGGAGGGAGACGAGGGTCTGCTGATGTGCAGGTTTTATTCTCATATACTGTACTGCCCGCCCGCCGACATTTTCACTGTACTGTATTTGACAGTAAAAGTACAAGAGCGAGGCTCACAACTTAGTCATTCTCCTGCCAAGGCACATTTCACCCAGTGATTTGATTCAGCGGTTTGCTGAAAATAGATGCTCTACAAGCTCATGAGACGTTGCTCCCACGATGCCTTGTGAGCTTGGCCTGTCACAATTGTCACATATTTGTCTAATCGCAATTATTTGAGATAATCACAATTATTGATTGATTGATTGAAGACTTTATTAGAAGTTTGCATAGGAAAAGGTACAGTTTCATCAGTTTCTGTACTCAGTGTCATCTACTCTGAGCCACCCCACTCTTAACTGATGAGTAGCGGTGAGGTGAGTCTGATAGGGAAGGTTAAGCAGGACCCTAATTAGTCATTATGACGTCATGATTGTTTCCATGTTGAAAAGTTTTCATACATTTTCCAAAAATGTATATATGAAAATGTACCAGCTATTTCTGTTATTTTTACTTTTTGAAAGTATCACATTTTTTAATAATAATGTCAGTAATTTCTTTGTATATTTAAGTTATTTGTCATATCTGCCCTGCAATTTTTGATAACAAAGACTAAATATGTTAAAATCTTTCAATGCCAAAAACACAATTAAATCGTTGTTCGCAATTATTTGTGTGACCATTAATCATAAACTTAAATGTGTTATCGTGACAGCCCTACTTGTAGATTGGCTATTTTCAGCGCATGGAAGCCGAGAAGAGCCAGAGCATAAATCATGTGGAATCGCCAAAAGGCTCGCTGGCCGGAGGCGGACGTTTATTATCGCCTTTTTGTATTGAACTTTCATCCCGTTACAGGTCCTTTAATATCATGTCATTGTTTATAAAGCGCTTTTTAACACTGCTTTTGAAAGGTGGTCCAGTAAGATGAGTTTATCTGAACGGTATTCTCAACTGCGACGCGTTGTGAGCTTGGAGGTCGGCTATTTTCAGTACTTGATACCACACTAAGCTAAGCATAAAAAAGGCAATACTGGAGACGTGGCATACAACATGGATTTCTACACAGTGAGGGCAATTCTTTCAACATAAGATGATGCATTTAGTTCAGGAGAGTTTGGACAAGGCAATTCTCTTGAATGCTGCCTTCATGTATGGCATGGAAAGAGGGGCATTTGCATTTCTTTCACCGTAGTAAAAACTGCATTCATGGTCTGGAAAGGGCACTTTTTTACAGACGGATAAAAGGGCAGGGGCTCAAGCCCCCTTTGATGTCTATGTGTGCACATGCCTGACTGCCACTTCATGTTCTGCAGACCTGACCTCTGTTCTGTTAATGGCTCTTCCCCCAGTAATAAAATGTTAATGAAATTCCATTCTTCTGGCCTGCACTGTTATTCCCTGGATGATTTACCCCTCCCTCCCCTTGGATGGGTTTCCCTTTTCCCTTTTTGTTAGTTCTTCCTGTGCTGCATCATCATGTTCAAAACCCTCACAGGCCATGGTGGAAATTAAGGCACACTACCACTAATTATAAGATGATGATGATTAACACATTGCCTTGTCCTAAGGTTCCTCTGTGCCCTTGTAAGGGTTTCAACAAGAGCGTAATCCTTTTTTTTCGCAGGAGAAGTAATAACTTCATTGATTAATTCATGGCCCGTGGGCTGGAGGGACTCGTTTTGAATAGTTGAGGTAATAAATGTTTGAAACGGTTACCGGGAACAGCGGGGCTCCTTAGCAAGGTTCACTGGTGTTGGAATTGTCTCAGACAACAGAGGGTGGGCGTGTGCATGTGCGTGTGCACGTGCGTGTGAAATATCGGTGTGGGCTGTGTGTGTGTGTGTGTACGTGCGTACACTGTACATGTGTGTTAATGCCTGCAGTGGTGCATGTGAACGTGCACACATGCTTTTATCAGTGGGTGCATGCACACATGATTCATCTTTCTGGATAGCGTGCGACGGCCACCCTCTGATTTCCATTATAGAATTAGATTGCAAGAGGTGTCGCACTGCAGTCTTAATCAATATGCCCTCCAACTGCGTGTGTGTGTGTGTGTGTGTGTGTGTGTGTGTGTGTGTGTGTGTGTGTGTGTGTGTGTGTGTGTGTGTGTGTGTGTGTGTGTGTGTGTGTGTGTGTGTGTGTGTGTGTGTGTGTGTGTGTGTGTGTGTGTGTGTGTGTGTGTGTGTGTGTGTGTGTGAACGTGAGTGGTGTGCGTGTGCATCAAATGTGGGATGGGGAAGATAAGGGGGAGGGGGTTCTTTTATTTGAGCATATAATTAGAGTTGCTCCTCAGCCCCCATCCCCCGACATTCGCACACACACATACATACATACACACACACACACACACACACACACACACACACACACACACACACACACACGCACTCTTCATCCAGTGACCCATCTCGACACTTCTGACTGCAATTATTGGGTCCGCCTGCTCGTTTTGAGGGGAGTCTGGAAATGGGGCGCACAGGGCCGGCTTCAATTAAGAGCCCAAATTGAAATGGGATGCCAGGAGGCTGCTTGGCCCCACGTATAGTCATCTCATCACGGAGAGAGAGAGTACCTTGCTGGAGGGATTTGCATGCACAAGTTTGTGTGTCATCAGGAAATTAATTAAGTTGTATTTCCAAAGAAACACTATACTGTGGCAACGATTTAAGTGAGAAGCACTTTATCCAATTAAGCCCTGTATACTTGGTCTGATGATGAAAGGCGAGAATAGCCGATCTACAAGCTCACAACGTTTGCCGAATTATGATGTTTTTTAATTTTGATACAATCTTGGAAGGGTTTTAAAGTGGTTCATTCCTATGTATATAAACATTTATCAGAATTCCACTTGGTGGCGTTTTAGTGGAGACCATTGGTACATACGCGGATGCGAGCTGCTGTGAGCTTGTAGATCGGCCACTTTTGGCACGCAAACACATTGTGATGAGGAAGGGTTAGCCACGGATGGCTTGACTCCGGGAGTGAAAACGGGAGAATGTACACACGGTCCGTGTCACTCTGTGTTGTTTTGTGGGCTATAAACGCTATACAATGGACGTTAAGCGGCACGGGAAAGTGTTAAGTTGGAGGACGATATGGACCCAGAACGTCATAATTTATTTGCATTTATTGCTGACCCGTTTCCATTCTCTAATGCGCATTTAGTTTGTTCGATAAAGCCTCAAAGTCCACCTCCTCCAAGCGGATAAAAGTTTTTGTAGATAATGAAAGTTTATTTGAATTTTGTGTTCCCATAAAAAGATTTTTGCGAATAAGCCTTAATGCGCATTAAGAGGCTTTATGGAAAACGCCACTAATGACAAACCCGACAAAGGTATAATCACTAGGAAATGTGAAGTCAGTAGCTCTGGCTCATTACAGCCGACTTTCGCTTGTTTGCTGCCGCTTTTTAGCGAAACCCCCCACAAGAAGTGTCAAGAACCACGGCACGCACCGCACGGCTTCCGCCGCGCTGACGAACGATTGCGAAAATAAATGGAGAAATGAAACCGCCTAACCACATCACAGTGGGGGGAAATCTAATTATCTTGCACAGTATCAGCACAGAACTGTCACTACGGCATGGAAATATGAGAATGGAGGGGAGCGCGCTCAAATTGTCCCGGCTGACTTCACCCCACAGGAGCACTTCCTAAACCTAACCCTGACTGTTTGTTGATGACAAAATAAATAATTACTTTTAAGAGGAAGTGTGGCCAGTTCCCTCAACCTTGGCATGTTTTTATTTAACGACAAATATGAGAGAGAGAGAGAGAGAGAGAGAGAGAGAGAGAGAGGAGAGAGAGAGAGAGAGAGAGAGAGAGAGAAGAGAGAGAGAGAGAGAGAGAGAGAGAGAGAGAGAGAGAGAAGAGAGAGAGAGAGAGAGAGAGAGACGAGAGAGAGAGAGAGAGAGAGAGAGAGAGAGAGAGAGACGGCAGATGTAAAAAAGAAATCTGGTATTCCTTCTCCTTCTTGAGAAGTTATTGACCTCCTACTTTCAGTAACAACTGCTGTCAGCTACAACTTGTTTTCAACTTGTGGTCCATGGAACACTAGTGGACCATGACATGATTAACGGGTGGTCCATGTCTGTCTCTTCTTGGCTATAGTGGAATCTCATGTCTCATGTCATTTTTTCAAGGCCCATGCAGGGCTGTGTCCCTGCTGCAGTGTTCATTTTGTCAGGACATTTTGATTTAGTCTTAGTCTTCTAAAAATTGTTTTAGTCTAGTTTTAACCACAAATTAGCAAAATCTTGTAGATGTAGTCTTTTAGTCTTAGTCTTAGTCAACAAAATTAACACTCCCCTGCTGCGAGAGACAAGCATTGCTTTCTGCATGCACCTCAGCTTTTTAACTGGACAGAGTAACAGCCCTGGACCCTTCCTAATAGATCAGAAAGTTGTTCGATAGTGTTTTTATTTATTTATTATTTTTTATTCCTTAATCCAGCCTGATATACTGTGTTGTAACTTGTGTATGTGAGTGATCAGACACCTTATTACATGGGCACATTTCCTATAATGATAACTGAGGCAATCTGATATCACTTCCCCTTCTTGAGATTCGAACAGCTTTTCTGTGGAAGTTCTTTCCCAGTAACAACTGCCTGTCAGCTACAACTTAGGGTGGTCCATGGAACACTAGTGGACCATGACATGATTAACGAGTGGTCCTTGTCTGTCTTTTCTTGGATATCCACAACTTCCCAACGTCCCATCGTGCATTGCGCAGAAGGAGTGTGGCAGTTCCGGCGCCGCAGCCAAGAGTGATCTACAAGCTCACAACGGTTGCATCTGCGACGCGACGTGAGCTTGTATGTCTGCTGTTCTCCGGAAGTGTCCCACAAATAATTTTACAGTAAATTCTCGCGGAAACAGGTGGATAGTGGAGTCTCATGTCTCCCGTCATTTTCTGGCCCAAACCTTGTCTTGTACATATCCTTCAGGTATGCCAGCATGAAAATATACTGTCACAGAGATACGTAAGGTAAAATCTATTTAGTTTTTACTGTAAGCTCTGGAAATGCAGCTTGACAACTCATCCTGAACTTCACTAGGGACTGCTTCATGTGACTCTTCAGTCTCTGGACATTTATTTTTCCAAAATAAAAAATAATGAAAATAAATCAATTCAGCTTCACTTTCCTATATTGCTGAATGCATGATCCGGGCATGCACCTCCATTGACCACCAGTGGTCCATGGACCACCAGTTGAAAACTCCTGCAGTAGGGGAACTATGACATTTCCGTGGGGTATACTTAAGTTGACGTGTTTTTGTTGTTGTTTTTTTTGTGTATAATGTGTATAATCTCAATATTACACTTGCACACATATTACACTCCTGCGCTGCCAACAGAACTCGCCCTTCAGGCTCGTTCCTGAGGCAACGCAGGCGTGATGATATTCACGATAAAGCACACCCTCTCGTGTAATATTTCTTAATTTGGCCATCTTGGACACCGTCTTAAAATGTACACCTTTCTAGTGGTCTACACTGGGTCTACACTCATGTCATCAACATGGATCTGTCCCAGTGCCACAAGCCGATTTTTGGACACTGCTCCTACAGATTTTGCCCTAAATCACGCAAATCGGTATACAGTATGTCTACACTCTTGTCATCAACATGGATCTGTCCCATATAGCACCACCATCAGGGTGATTTTTTCAAACACATTGTTGGACACGGCTCCTACATATTTTGCCCTAAAACCAGGCTGCGACCTGACGGTTGCTTATTTCCCGATTAGGTTGTCTTACTGGTTTAGACTGATGCTAGGTTCTTGATTTACCTGTGATCCTTAGTTTACTGAGGCACTAAACTGTCTCTATGTGTTCTATATACGTTTACCTTTCTTATTGTCAGTTGCTCTGCATAAAGACCTTCTGCTAAAT
Source organism: Nannobrachium achirus (assembly GCF_963921795.1). Taxonomy (NCBI): domain Eukaryota; kingdom Metazoa; phylum Chordata; class Actinopteri; order Myctophiformes; family Myctophidae; genus Nannobrachium; species Nannobrachium achirus. Next base: position 41,072,572 of record NC_137820.1, read on the forward strand.
GCCATTTTTTTTGTGCACAGACCCCCATAATTCTGAGAGTGCACAAATGGAACCAAATGGACCCTATCCATTTAGCAGTTTGCTGTGATCTTTTTGCATTGCATAAACTAATGTCCTTCAAGTATAGCCAAAATACATAATGGAAGAGTATACTATACGCCACGTCCGCGCCATTGACCTTTTAGTTTATGCAGCCTGGAAAGTTTTTGTAGACGGCATTTCCAGTTGGCCGTAATTACTGTAAATGCATAGCAATTAGGCTCCTGTCATGATCCAAGTTGGCTGCGGCGAGCAAAGTGGCCTGACGGAGAAAGTTCACGCCATGCTGATCACAAGCTCATGCTACTATATTGTAAATCTAATTTCTATTTGCTGTAATGGCAACTCCCGCTGGGCACGCTTCCAGGCTGGTGACAGGGCTGGAGTCTCCACGTTGTAATTTCCTTGCCCCTGCTTGGCAGATGGTGGATGCAAATTCTTTGCAGTTGTGTTACAGTATATATGTCAGGGGTCTTAAATGTTTTCAGGCCAAGGACCCCTTAGCTGAGAGATAGAGATGAAGCAGGGACCCCCTCTACATATTGTATAAATGTGTGATGCAGATTTTCATCAATTTCATAGCTAGATTCATGGACTTGTTTGACAGCACTGTCATCAGTCTGTTGGATTCGTGTTTTAGTTAACTTGACCTTTCACTCTGTACTTGGTCTGCTCTTTTTCCCCTCTACACCAAACCTATTTGAACTTTAGCCAAAAATAGCAGATCTACAAGCTCTCAGCACCTTGCGCTGTGAGGCGTTGAGAGCTTGTACATCTGCTATTTTTGGCTAAAGTGCTCCTCAGAATAGGGATGCAAGGGTTCAAGTTGTTAATTTAAAAGAATGATCCTATCACAAAGATTTGGCGGCCCTCGAGTAGTAACTCTGAGGACACCATAGGGGTCCCCGACCCCCTGTTGAATAACCCTGGTATAGGCCTATGTGCATTGTTTTGTGTTTTATGTAACCACTTTCAGCCTGGCATCTCTCTATTGGTTATGTCATGGGCAAAAATAAACAAATACAAAGAATTGCCACAAAAATAGTCAAAAATGATCAACAATAGGCTACACTGAAAAGGTCAAAAATGGCAGATGCACGTTGTGATTTTTCTATAGGCAATTTCCGCTGTTCGCCATGTTATAAGCAACGTTATTAACTTCAGCAATTGAATTCAAATTGAATTTGGCTGTCATTCATAGGTTGTTCTTATCAGAGGACTATTCTGTGCTGTACACTATGAAAGGTACAGTTATTGGCTTTGATAAAAATAAAAAAAATGTATGAAATTGTTTGGCAGTTTTTACAATAGCGTCTGCCTGGGAACATGCTCAGTGCGTGGCACTTAATCAGACCTGTAAGCAACCTGTGTTGCTGTAAACAGACTGCCAGGTGTTTCAAGTATACCTCCCAGACAAGCTGAGTCTAACGCTGGGATTAGCATGTTAACTAACAGAGCCTTAAGTCAACCCTACCTATAGGGACCCTCTCTAGTGTGCCTGCCAAAATCTCTGCTGCTAGTGTGCAGAAGTTATGAAACCTTGATTTATGTATAAAACCGCCTTGCACAGAAAATAGCCGATCTACAAGTTCAGAACGTGTCGCGATGCAACGCGCTGTGAACTTGTAGATCGGCTATTTTCGTGTGCCACACTGGCGCGCAGCTAAGTATAAGATCCGGCATAAGCCTTGGGGAGGAAAGTGAACAACACCTGGCAGTGCATTTGTGTGCCGTTCCCCTTCTGCCGTATCGTATCGCACCGTACGCTACGTCTCAGCTGGCTGGATGCCAGCGTGATGTCACACATGAATAAAATGGCCGTCTCCCTTCCAGCGTCGACGGACTGACTCTTTTTCTTCTTTGGGGTGTGAGCCTCACTCTGCTTCCTATAAACCCCAACTGTCACTTCCAGGAGCTTATTTCCCCTTCTCGCTAATCCTTCCCCCCCTTTTCACTGCCTCTAGAATAGTCGATTTTTATGTGGAAAATGACACACAAACGTCTACTCTGTTTTTTTTTATGTTTTCTTTTTTCCTGGGATGTTCCTCCCTCAGTGTTGTATCACCAAAGCCCCGCAGGGTAAAAAACACAATGAACATAAGCGCTGTCATCCGATTGCTCCCACGCACCACAGGAAATAAAGAAACATATTGAAAGTGGTGTGTTGCCTTCAGATGAGGCCGTGTTGAGATGCGCGCTGCCGATGTCATATTGTGCGAGCGTCGCATGTGCAAATGCTATGCAAATTTGAGCGCATATGAAAGTGGGTATAGTATCCTGTCAGCAGCCTTTAGATTGACTGCCTGTCCTCGCTCACCCTCAGCGAAGTTTCTTGAGAAGTGTGCTTTGTGGTGATTTGCATAATCTTAACAGCAGTGGTTCTCATTTGGCCAGGGACCCCCATAGAAGAAGATTTGCTGTAAAAAAAGAAAATAAGGCTTTCTGATACCTTTTTTTTTATGCCCGGTCTACAATCTCACAACACGTCGCATCACAACGCAGTGTGCGCTTGTTGATCTTTGTCTGTTTCCGAATAAACAAAGAATGAAATAGGGTCAAAGTGGTTGGTCTGATTTTGTTGCCCTGAACCATTGTCTTAACAGGATCTCCAAACTCATTTCAAAGACGGGTGGTTCTGGTGGTGTTTGGATTTCCTGTCACGTTGCGGAGACCCTTCCGACATGCCGGCAAAATTATTTGTGTCAATGTCCAGACTGTCTCACCAGTTTTTGTTGATAATCGGCGAAATTGAACAACAACACAGTTTAATTGTGCAGTCTGAATCCCATTAGAAAACAGAGGCCTGTCATAGAAAAAAAAAAAGAAAAAAAGGTTTGGTAGGGTTATTACCAGCGGGCGCAGTGGGACATCATGCCACTATGTCTGAGAGCAGTGACAGCACACAGAGTACAGACTGTGCTGCTCTGCCCTGCTGAGCGCCCGGGGGAAAAGAAGAAAAAGCCAAATGCCCAATTGTGTCTGTGGCCACAGTGTCATTCCGGCGTCGCTGCAAAAGGCCAGGGACAGGAAGGGACCAGTCGTTAACCACTTAAACCACATGAACCCTAGCGAAAATGTGCAGCTTGTAGGTCGGCTATTTTCTGTGAAAAGATTTGATGTGGGGGCGAGGGGGTGTAAAGGAGCTGACCTAGTATAGAGCCCTGTGGGACTCCTTGTTCTGGTCAACTACAGGGTTTAAGTGGTCATACTTGGTGGTGTCGTGCAGCGGAAATAGCTGATCTACAAGCTCGCGACATTCACCTGTAAGACTCCCTACTCGGGAGATAAGCGACCGTCATACACACTGCAAAAAGCAACCTCATGGTGGCGCTAGAAGAGGGGCATGTGAGAAATCAGGGGCGGGGGTTGTGGTTTGCCAGCCAAGGAGTGTGTGTGCAAAGTTTGGCATGGATAGGGGCAACGGTGCCAGAGATAAGAGTAGGGCCAAAAGTGTGGCGTGACGTGACGGACAGACTGACAGTCGGTGGAGCTTTTCATAGTAACTTGCGACCTGCCGGTCGCAATAATGACATGCCCGAAATAGGGGCACCAGGTTGAAAGTGTTTAAGAACGGGATTCAGAGTTTGCAGTGTGTGCGCGCGTGTGTGCGCGTGTGTGCGCGCGCGTGCGCGCGCGTGTGCGCGCGCCTCTTCTAACCGCTCCAAGGTTCAATCATCGTATTAGCGTCTACCAAGCTTGTTCATTTCTTCTCCGGCCCGATCGTTCACATGCCTTTATTGTCCGGGGGAAGACAACGTTATTTAGTGATCTAGTGCGAGTGGCTCTGAGGCTCCTCTGAGACTCTCTCCAAAGCATCGTGTGACAGGTGCCTGTTGGAATTAATGGACAATGGCCTCAAATGCCCTTGCACAGAGGCCATCGGAATGCCTCTGTTCATTGAGTGACTATACCATTTATAACTGCCTACATCGCTGCTGTCTGGCAAAAACCTTGTATTTCCATGTTTCAACTTTTTATTTGTTTGTTTGTTTTCCTAAATTGATGCCCTACTGCCTACTTCATCAAGAGTGTCGCACAAACATTGTGCAAATAGCCGATCTACGCGAGCTTGCAGATATTTTCACTATTTTAAAATGAGTTTAACCCACTTAGACCTGAGGCCGCTTCTAAAAACGCCTTCTAAATCTTTACCAGGGATGGGATGATATGAAAATGTCATATCACGTTTATTGTGACAAAAGAAATCGTGAGATTTACGATATATATTTATTATCGCGATATATTTATTATCGCGATAATCAAATTCCATTATCCCGGGGCGGAACATTTGCCAAAAAATAGCAGATCTACAAGCTCACAACGCGTCACAACACGACGTGTTGTGAGCTTGTAGATCGGCTATTTTTTGGCTAAGACATTTCAGAGAGTGGAAAAAAAGACTGTATGTGCATGAGGGAGGACGATATCACGATAAATTAAATCTCTATGATACGATTATTGTGAGTGTTTTTTATCATGATAAACGATAATATCGCTTATCTTCCCATCCCTACTTAGACCTGAGGCAGCTTCTAAAAACGCCTTCTATATCTTGACCTACGTTTTATGAAAAAAAAAAAAAAAAAAGATGTTGCTATATACTGTACACTGCAACAACTATACCCGGATTAAAAGTTAGTTATAAATGGGGTTCCGACATACAGACGATCAGTGCGATTCATGGGATAAAAGGGAGCACACATTACATAGCAATGTTTCTAAAGGTTTCTAAAATTACCTTAACGGTGCCTTCTGAGGCAGAAGAAAGTCAAGTCCAATCAAAATTCTCATCAAATATTTATGCTTAAATGCAAAACGTGCAAACGACGCCGCCCACCTTATTACAGACTGAGGAATTAATCATCGCGCTCACAGTCGGAGCTTCACACACGCACACGCACACGCACACACACACACACACACACACACACACACACACATGCATCTCTATAGGCAATTCAGTCTAGTTTATGTCGATGAATAACAAATGCGATTGCTTGAGAGAGAGAGAGAGAGAGAGAGAGAGAGAGAGAGAGACTGCAGGTACGGTAGATAATCAAATTTAATGGAGAGGAATATGCCCGATGCACCAGTTATTCATTTGTGTGATTGATAACAGGATCATTATCAAGCTGTCTGTAGTGATCATCTCCATAGTTTTTATTATTTTATTGTCTGTTTTCATGAAAGATCTTGCGTTCTTTTATAGCCCATTCTTATGAATGATTTTGCGTTATGCTCATTTTCAGACCAGGGGAAAAGTGCAAAATGTTCCACTCCCGTATCACCATTATTCAGCTCAAGGCTTGCTGCAGCGTGTTTATTTCTCTCAATGGATGGGGTGATGGTCACTGGGAATTCTATTGCAGGGAAAACAAATATTTATACTGTATAGCCTAAACCAAATTTGAGTTTTCCTTGCAGGCTGCATGCTCCGATGACTAACGACGAGCAAGGAAATAAGGAGCCCATGTTTGCTCCTAATTCACCGCGGTCATGCCTGACATGCGAGCCATAATACATCTTAAAGGACGGACAGAATCGTATTACACGTTTTTGCAAAGGCTTGATGGGCTGTGAATGAGGAATTTGCCATACGCAAATGAAGCCTGAAATTCAATTTGAGGAAAACAGGGACTTTTTTTCCTCCGTACTAATCTCAGAATTAGGGTTCCTGCTCCTCCGAGCTGCAGTTTGGGCTCCACTCCTGCTCTTTAGTCACGAGTGCGATATGGTAGTGGATTTATTGAGGGTCAGAATAGCAGGGCTGCAATAAAAAATATATATATAATATGTATATCGTCACTGTCGGGCAGAAACCTTGTATTTCCAAGTTTCAAATGTGTACATTTTTTTCGCAAAGTAAAGCCCTGCTTCATCATACAAGGCTGTCGCACAAAAGTAGTGAAAACTAGTTTAAATCATTTTTTAACTGATAAATACAAAACAAACCGTTTTAGACATACAAGGTTTCTACCGACAATGACAGTCTATTAGTTTGGGGCAGTGGCTCAGGAGGTAGTGGAGCGGCCGTCTTGGATTCCAAAGGTTTCAGGTTCAATTTCCGGCTCCTCCTGGCTACGAGTGGAAGTGTCCTTGGGCCATTCACTGAACCAGTGTTTCTCAGACTTTTACATTTCAAGGTCTCCCCTTAACTCTGGCAGTGTACAAATGGAACCTAATGGACCCGTTGGGGTCCATGTGGTTCCATTTGTTTACTGTTGGAGTTACAGACATGTATGGGTCAATTTAGACCCATAAAGTAACCCACAAAGTCCCTGGAATCCACTTTGAGAACGAATACACTGAACCACTAACTGCTCTAGTTGAGCAGATTGGTGCCTTGCATGGTTTCCTCCACCATCTGCCAAGCACATTGTAGAGCGCTTTGAAGGGTCTGAAAGACTAGAAAGGTGCTACATAATACATTGCTATATACTGTACATGCAGTCATTTACCATTTAACCATTATTTAAACAATATCTATAGTTTGATTACTGTTGGACCTCTGGCAGATTCTAGTTTGTAGTCGGCTCATGTGAACAATGACATGGTGTTTAGATTAGATGTAGGTGAGGAAGCACCAGTTTACTGTATGGGTTGGTCCCTTGGTGTGTCTCTGCATCCTAAAAGATACACAAAGTTATTTTACATGGATTCAAGTCTGTGATATTGTATTTTGTCCACGTTGCCATTTCATCTGTGATTTCCTACATGTGCCAATGATTCATTTTGCTGTGCTTCATTTGTGTTTGCATGTTATGAGTATGTATTGTGAGCATGTACAGTATACTGTAGGATTATATGCCAACAACACAGTTTTGAATTTGTGTTATAACATTTGTCTCAAGGCACTAGAGGTAATTCGCCTTAACACGTTACACTCACTGATTTATTTATTATTATATTGTGAATGCTATGTTGATTAATTGAATACATAGGACCACTATGGAAACAAGGACCTTTCTGTGTTATCATTTTAACTGTACCACATGCTATTTACATTTCTGATAAGTATTCACTCAATTAATCAATAAACACTTTGGGAATGGCTTAACAGTAAGTCCACGATCAAAGCATTTAAGATGCACTATTCTTATCCCCCTCTCTCCCATTTTAGTTATGGCAATTCCCTGATTCCAAGAACACTTATGTAATCTTGTTTCTGCTGACCCCTACTGGTTGGTTGGTCACATGCTCCGCACCAGGAGATTGTCATATACTGTGGTGTTTGTGGAGGAACTCACTATTTACACAGTTCAACTGTTGCTGACAGGTGCCCTTGACCAACCATGCACTGCCAGGCCTATATGTTGGAAAGTGAGGCCAAGATAATAATCATAATCAGCCCTCATTGCCATATCGTGAGGCTAGATGTCTGTCTGTAGACTAATTACAGATGTAGCTATGCTACTCATAACAACCTTTATCAGTCTGATTGGCTGGGCCCCAGACAATGATTGTCTGGGCCCCAGACAATCAGGCTTTTTTTAAAAATTTTGGACATTTCAATTATAATTTAGATTATCTTCTACCGAAGTCCAACGTTTCCAAAATAGTACCACAGAAGAGAAAAATAAACCTTTAAACACCCGGAAGCTAAATCGGCTCATGCTCAAGTGAAGAACGCACATGCGCATGTGGTGTTTTTGACTTTCTGGACAGAGTTCTGATTTTGTTTTTGCTGCGGTTCGGTTACACATGAGTCTCTCTCTCTATATGTACAGTATATACTGTATATATATATTTTATTTTATTTCTGGAGGAAGAAGCTATTTATTAATCTACGGAGGCTACGGGGCCACTTGCCCCTTGGTAGCCTCTGAAACAATCCGGGTGCGCCGGGGCGTCTTGAATCTTTGATAAGCCTGCGAGCCCTGCTGACACAATGTCTGTCCTATTATGTCCTGGATGGATCTTCCATCCACCGATGCACTATAGGCTGTCCCCCACGACCCCTAATGTCCAGTATCGTTATGGACCTGCATATAGAGGGGGCGGCCATGACTGTTACAGACAGCGCACACACACCATTCGACTCTAATCGGACATGTTCCGTTGTTCTGATATACACTGCTGCTGTATGGCTTTACTGACTGCTGAGTCCATTAATAATAAGTGCTGGTTACAGCGGCAGCGAGGGACACTGGGGGATGAGGTCTGTCAGGCTGTGTGGACACTGCCTGTCACCGGAGTGACACTGAGATGAGCCCCCTGGTCGGTCCAGTCAAGGCTGATCACAGATCACAAGAGGCCACAGTTGTACGGTCACAGTTTGTTGGGGGGGCAGTCATACGGACACTGTCCATAAGGGGGCTGCAGTAGATGTATATGTGACAGCTGTATATGTTACTAGCCATTGGCAGAGTCCCCTGAGGAAGGCCCTGTATATATTTTCAGGCTTTTTGTGCTCTATTTATTTCCATTCTTTACTTCTAAGGGCCGATGCAAACTCCACTTTTAGAGACGGTTTATTTCGGTTTCACAAAATCTCAGCAGCACCGAACAGCCGGATTTTTGCCAGTACCCGCCACCCCCGAAACTCTGAATGACGTCATATTGTAGTTTAGACGGAGCTGAACCGAAATAAATTTCTCTCTAAAAGTGGAGTATGCATCGGCCCTAATTCTCCATTTACCCCTTGGACTGCAAACATGAAAGGCTGCGTAAACAAGAGTTTCACCTCACTTTAAGTTGATTCAGGAATAATTATGTATACTTGGTTGCGCATTGTGTCGGGTACCAAAAAAAAGAAAAAAAAGAATAATAGCTGATCTACAGTTTAAGCTTACAGTGCGTCGTGAGCTTGTGGATCCACTATTCTCTATGCACAACCACCGGTGTGCATTTAAGTATAAATAACACTCGAGAGTTTTGACAGTACCAGTGTTTAGTGTTATATATTTTCTCCGGGCGAACAAATCAACGATTTCATCTCAATGCACTGCACAATATAGTAGTGTTACACTCAGGACTTTGCTGTTTACTGTTTATATCCACTAGGAAAGGCAATTATAGCCTGAAGTTCATTTTGCGATATCCCAAAAGCAGGGACGCGTATCTCCTCAAGGACATCATAACTTAAACATACAATAATAACTTCAGTGATACAGCGTAATTTCACTTTTAGTTTTATACCTGTGTATTGACTTTTAGTTTTATACCCGTGTATTGACTTTTAGTTTTATAACTGTGTATTGACTTTTTCCCCTCTTTTTTTTTTTTTTTTTTTTTTAAATGGTTGCTCTTTCTGAAGTTTTCAAATAATGTCAAATAGTACCTCTATTGTATTTTTGCCATTACCTATCTCCATGCCCTACAGCATACATGGGCAACTGGCGGCCCGGGGGCCACATGCGGCCCTCACCTTCACTTAATGTGGCCCTCAGGTTAATACCAGACTACTGATATATTATTGATTCAGACATGACCTGCTTTAATTCCATATTAGTAGAGTATATAATAGTAGAATTAAAATGTTTTTTTTTGTGTACAATGTATTTGTATTTAGGTTCATACATTTAACATGAATATATAACTAAATGTGTTTGAAATTAAATCAAAATGTTACATTTCAGGATTCCAATAAAAAAATAAAAAAAAATTATTCAGGATTCCAATGCAAAAGAAGCAAAAATAGCCGATCTACAAGCTCAAAACGCATCGCGCTGCGATGCGTTTTGAGCTTGTAGATCTAGCTAGTAGCTAGTAGCTATTTTTGCTTATTTTGTATGAGATACTAGAATGATAAAGTAGGACGTAGCAATATGCAATGTGGCCCTCTGGAGTGAAGGCGGAAATATAGTGGCCCTCGCCATCATCAAAGTTGCCCACCTCTGCCCTACAGTATAGCAGTACAAATATATAAAGGTGCCGGCAGCGGTAGACGCCTGAATATGAATAGGCATGACTATTTCTCTGTCGAGGTAATACACATAAGTATTTGATTGCCAGCATTGTAGAAAGGTCATTGGAATATGGGCGATATGAGAAATTCGATTCACTTTGGGAATAAGGCGTGTCATTGAAGCTTGAATAATATGAAATTTCAAACTGTGGCTCTGAGTTCAGGCTGTGCCTGACCTCTGCAGATAATCGCCGGTCCTGGGAGCCCGGGAAAAAAAATAAAGTGGGCAGCGGCTGCTGCTGCCTTATTACTCACTAACGGGCTGTCGATGACTTAATTAATCACCCAGGAGCCAACACGGAATAATGTTGTGTCGCATTTTGCTCAGCTTGATTACTTGGCTCAAGGAAATTCAATTTTTCTTCGCAACATTACAATATTTCACAGTTTGGCAAACTTTTTTTTTATGATGAGGGCAGTGGAGAATTCGGAGAGAGATTACATTCTGTATGGGTGTGTGGAACAAATTACAAAATGCATGGGAGCAAATTACCATGGCCCAGTAGAGGGCCCGGGGGCATGGCATTTTGAAATAGTGTTTTCTCAATGCACAGCGTGATGGTTGCAGGTGTTTACCTCTCATTCCCCCCTCCATGATGAGATGCAACGCTCTGGAGGTAAGTGCCCTCCCCCTCCCATGTGCTCACCAATTGAGCAGTCGTATAAAATAACTCTCTCGTTGCAATCAATTAAATCTCTTTGAAGGTCCACCATGCCATGGTCTCCATAGACTTCCATGTAATTCATAGTGCACGGATCATGCACGCCCATGCCTAGATCATGCACCACGTGTGTGCACGCTGTTAACAGCTTTCAAACAAAAAAATCTGTTTGGAAATCCGTTCAGGCATTCATGAGATACCTGCCATTATGTTTTCTTCAAATGTAAACAAATTGGCTGCCATGTTTGAAAGATGGGGTTGGTATGTTTTTTTTTTTTTTGTCTTTTTTTTTCAAAAACTGCCCAAAACCCCGGGAAACTCGGGGTTGGCTCAGGTAGGGTACCTATACAAACTCGGGAAACTCAGGGTTGGCAACAGATGTGATAACTAAGTATGTGTACTCAAGTACTTTAATTTTTACTTCATTGGTACACTCCACTGGCATCCCAGAGGCAAATATTGTACTTTTACACCACTACAATTATTTGAAAACTTTAGTCACATGGATTTTGATTATTATTAAAAAACATATATTAACCACTTCAGCCCTATATACATGTTGGCCTTTTAAAAATAGCTGATCTACAAGCTCACAATGCGACGCATTTTGATTTTGAGATTGTAGATCTGCTATTTTCTAAATCTTTTTTATACATTTTATACATTTGAATTTCCAGACTATTCCTGACTTTTACTTGTAAGGGCACAGTCACACCGCACTAGTATTCTACCTATGAGGGCGGAATCTGCCAATGCATTTCAATGGGAATGGAGTGGAACAAAACGGCAGCAAACCACTCCATTCCCATTGAAATGCATTGGCAGAATCCACGGTGTGACCGTGCCCTAACAGAGTATTTCTAGATTGCAGTATTGATACTTTAACTTAAGTAAAACATGCAAGTATTTCTTCCATCGCTTAAATTGCAATTGGATCCCACCCCACCATCCACTGTGCAATATGCATTATGATAACCAGCAGTTAGGGCTGTAGATGCCTCATTTATATTGCATATCGAGCAAGACAACTCTTCCAAAATCTTCAAATGCATCTCTACCTACGCCTCCTGAAAGCGCAAAGGGAAGCAGCTGTCATCTGTTGTTTTTGTTTTCGCTAAGTAGCAAGCTATGGATATGCTTTGAATAATTTGATTTACAGGATAATTTATTTACATGACTGCAGGCGCAAAAAGGAAGTGTAAGTGTATGGTTGTGTGCACGCATCTGCTTTACAGTTTTTGGAATTTCAATGACTGTTGGACGGATAAGGCGAACCATTTGAAGTGGATGAGTCACACTCCGGAGACTATGCTTAACACTGCTCATATTATAATTTAGATTTTCTTCTACCGAAGTCCGCTGAAAGAATTGTTTCCAAAATATCACCACAGAAGAGAAAAATAAACACCCGGAAGCTAAACCAGCTCATGCTCGAGCGAAGAACACACATGCGCATGGGTTTAACTTTTTGGGGACTTTATGGACAGAGTTTTTATATTGTTTTGCTGTGGTTACAGAGTTTCTGATCAATTCCATTCATCAAGTATTTCTCTTCCCTTTTGGATTCTGGTCTGCATTCACCGTTAAGGAATGTTTTACAAACTAAAACTCTCCGTAAGTCAAAGACAACACCAGGTATGTAAACAATAGAAACCAGTAAGACTCCCTAATCGGGAGATACGCGACCGTAGTTCGCTTATCTCCACAAATAGGGCAAAAATTTGTTTTTCCAAAATCTTCCTGATCCATGTTGATGACATGAGTGTAGACATACTGTGTAGTGATTTTCGTGATTTTAGGGCAAAATCTGTAGGAGCAGTGTCCAAAAATGTGTTTTTAAAAAGCGGCCAGAAGGTGGCGCTATATGGGACAAATTCATGTTGATGGGATGAGTGTAGACATACTGTGTAGCGATTTGCGTGATTTTAGGGCAAACATTTTAGGAGCAGTGTCCAAAAATGTGTTTTGCAAGAATCGGCCTGATGGTGGCGCTAGAAGAGGGCCATGTGAGAAATGAGGGGTGGGGTGTCCGCGTTGCCTTGGCGGACGAATAGGTACCGGCCCCGGCTCTCCCGGACGCTCCAAGCCCGAGTTACGGCATTTTATGTGAGCTGCAGTGGAGGGGGTCCTCCACTGGGGGCGTCACCACTTTTGCATCCATTCTGGAGCACCAGGAGTGGGTGGTCCCCAGGAATTCCCCGTGAGCAGCCCCGTTGGGGTGGTCATTTGGTCATTTTTGCACATTTGGTCATGTTTTACATCTGGGGGTCCCCCAGAGACCTGGGGGTCCCTGGAGCTCCGGGGGTCCTTGGAGGTTGTAGTTTGGCAGGTAAGGAGTGTGTGTGCAAAATGTGGCATGGATGGGGGCAACGGTTGTGGAGATATGAGCAGGGCAAAAGTGTGACGTGTGACGTGCGACTCACAGAGGGACATTTCTTTACACCTGGGGGTCCCTCAGGGACCTGGGGGTCCCTGGAGCTCCGGTGGTCCTTGGAGGTTGTAGTTTGGCAGGTAAGGAGTGTGTGTGCAAAATTTGGCATGGATGGGGGCAACGGTTGTGGAGATATGAGCAGGGCAAAAGTGTGACGTGTGACGTGTGACTGACTGACTCACTGACGGACGGACAGCCGGTGGAGGTTTTGGTAGTAAATGCGACCTACGGTCGCAATAAAGTAATTTCTTGGGTTAACCACATTAACCTTTTTTTTTTTTTAAGAAATACACGTTTGTAATAGCCTATCAACCAGTAAGACTCCCTAATCGGGAGATAAGCGACCGTTGGTCGCTTATCTCCACAAATAGGCCAAAAGTTTGTTTTACCAATTATCAAGACATACGGGCAGTTGAGAGTTTGCCATGGTTACTCATTGAAGTTGAATCTCCATATATGGAGATAACCTACGCATCACACTAAGTCTGACCTCACCAGCCCATATTTGGGCATGAGCAACTTATGTCTCCATATATGGAGATATGATGACATCACACAGTCCTCAGCCGATGATGTGGCGTGATGTCATACAATACACAAACGAGCCCTACAGTATAAAGGGGCAATTCTTGCCAGGAAAGAAGCATTTCTTCGACTCAGACCTTATCGCCAGGGTTGGCTTATAGCAGCTGTCGGTAGGACCATATATGGATTCTGTCAGTGTGGATCTCCTAACAGGGCATCATCTGGGATACAATCCCTTTTATGCCCATATATGGAGATCCCTAACAGAATCCCTTTCATGCCCATATATGGAGATCCCTAACAGAATCCCTTTTATGCCCATATATGGAGATCCCTAACAGCATCCCTTTTATGCCCATATATGGAGATCACTAACAGCTAACAGAATCCCTTTTATGCCCATATATGGAGATCCCTAACAGAATCCCTTTTATGCCCATATATGGAGATCCCTAACAGAATCCCTTTTATGCCCATATATGGAGATCCCTAACAGAATCCCTTTTATGCCCATATATGGAGATCCCTAACAGAATCCCTTGTATGCCCATATATGGAGATCCCTAACAGAATCCCTTTTATGCCCATATATGGAGATCCCTAACAGAATCCCTTTTATGCCCATATATTATGGAGAAATCCCTGCTCTGAGTATCTGACATCAGTGTGATGTCACCTGTTTATGCCCATATATGGAGATCCCTGCTCTGCGTATCTGGTTGCTATGGTAAACAGTTGGTTGCTAGGGTAAAAAAACATGGTTGCTATGGTAAACAGTTGGTTGCTAGGGTAAACAGTTGGTTGCTAGGGTAAAACCATGGTTGCTAAGGTGGTTGCTAACGTACACTAACAGACCAGCAACAACAGACTGTTGCCACAGCAACATACACAAAGGTTTGTGTACACATGTGGTGTGATGTCATACTGATGCGGAGATATGAGCAGGGCAAAGGTGTGACGTGTGACGTGTGACCGACGGACGGACGGAGGACGGCCGGTGGAGGTTTTCATAGTAATCTGCTCCCTGACGGTCGCAACAAGCTCTCAAAGCATCATATTACATGCAGATCCGCTATTGTCAGTATTTGGGGGGGCAAATAAATGATTTTAGATTCAGAACTATGCACGCACGCATGCATTAACGACTATTGAATCAATTAGTACGATTATCTTGTGCACCCCTAATAAACCCTTTTGTAAATCCCGCCCCATTCTGCCCTGTTACTATGATGGGACATTAACCCTGGGCAGATTGTTTTTATAGTGGAAGTGGATGGGATTTTTTTTCCCTTCATAGCCTCATTACAGCTATATAAAGTACCAAAGGAAAAACACCTAGGTGATATTAATAAAAAGGGAAGACAAAGGTACAGTAGTTACATTGCAAAACAGGGGGTTTACCCGAAAATATATGTTTTAATTTGTTTAATCCCAGTGGGACAGAATCCTCTTTGCAGATTCTTTTATAGTGGTAGTGGATGCGATTTTTTTTCCCTTCATAGCCTCATTACAGCTATATAAAGTACCACAAAAAACACATCTACGTGATATTAATAAAAAGGGAAGAAAAAGGTACAGTAATTACATAGCAAAAAAGTAGTTTTCCCCCGAAAAATAAATGTTTTAATTAGTTTAATCCTCTGGATCAGAGATAGAAAGAGAAGCGCATTGCATCTTGGGTACTAGGAAGAGGACAGAGAGAATGTTTCTCCTCACATAATAGGCTGGCTTTTCGTAATTCTGCCCATTTAAATTATATGTACCCAATCGTGACTCTTAGACCATTGATAAGGTACATGTGAACTAGTTTGTTGAAGCTTATTCGTTATGATGAGCGAGATCGCTTGACGCTTGCCGTCGCTATCACCGTACCGGCCGATCTCCGTGTCGCGCACTGCGGACAGTTGTTGAAAGGCACATTCAATATTCTCCACTGCACAAACTCCACCCCCGATAGCAAAAAGTGAATGTTTTTTTCTGGTTGGCCAGTCAGGGAGTCTCAGGGACCAATCAGAAGGCTGACAAACGGTCTATTGAGATGCAATCTGACACCGTTTACCCCTTCCCTAACCCATCCTCAGCCCACCTTCTGTGCATCCATGTCGGAATCACGATCAACTTTTATTTTCACACCACACGCTTGCTGATGTAAAAGAGTGGGTGAAGTTCTTCTTGCGTACAAGCTCCCCAACATTGCAATTTCAAGGAATACATTCGGAGTGCCTCTCCTGTGTTTTGGCCCAATCAGAAACAACGTTCAAAAGGGATCTTATTGCAGGGCAGGGATGTGCATGAAGCTCACATCCTGGATATGAGACAGCTTCAGATGAATTATACACACGCTCGCTTCCTCTGCTATCCCCTGTTGATGATAGTGTGTGCCATGCTGTGGAATTAAAAAGCAGTTTGCATTCTGGATGGAGTCTGGTTTGTTTGAAGTTCAACAGCATAAGGCTATATTTGCTCTGATAGGTGTCAGCTTTTCACGGGTTTTTAATTGAGAACTCGGGGACGATGTGTGAAAGTGGAGATTTTTTCTTCTTTTTTTTTCTTTTTTTTAATCAAAACAGATGCTTTGTTTCTTGAAAAGAAAAAGAGTTTTATTGTCCCACTTTCAGCAAATGAAAGTGGCTGTTGTAAAAAAACAGACCTTCTCTAGTAATATATCGGTTTCGTTGTGAATTGTTGTGGGAGTCTTTTTAAGAATGCAGACTGAAACCTCATTCATTGGTGTATTCTAATTTAATTAATGGAACCACAGGCATTGTGGAGTTCATTTAATTGGAGCTCCAACAGGCCTCTATGGGGAGCCTTTTGAACGTGTTACAGAATTGGCGAGGTGGGGGGGGGGGGGGGTTGGTGCAGCACTTCCTGGCTGTGGTACAAAAAAGTAGACTACTTTTACAAAGAGGTAAAGCAACACATTCAGCCACTGCCGTTGCTATTGAACGTAGGAGTATATTTCTTTTCTTTTCACGTTTCTCCTGCTATAGGCAAAAAAACATTTATGTGAGTGTGAGATCTCGTATAGGGATTTCTTAGCCACTTGAACCCTAGCATCCCTATTCTAGGGGGAACAGTAAACTATCTACAAGCTTGTGATGCCGGCAATTTTTTGGGTGAAGAGATTTGGTATAGAGTGAAGGGCACACCAAGTACAGAGCCATCTCAGGTACAATTTATTAGGTGGTTTATGTGGTTAGGGAACACAGCTTGGTTATTCCTTCCTCTGCATTGACGGATTCCACTCTAGATATTTTGGTGTGGCTGCAGCCTTAGAGTATTTCTATATTGCAGTATTGATCATTTTACTTAAGTAAAGTATGTGAGTACTTTTTCCACCACTGCTATTCAGGTGTCAGCGCTCTGCTCATTCTTGGATGCTTTAGTACTTTGCCATCGACTCCCTAACAAGCTGCTGTTTTGGCTGTGCGGCACACAATGCGTCACTAATTGCCAAGTCTACTTAATCTCTCTGTCATCCGGTGGCTGTGTGGCCCTCCATCGGTTGACGACCGTGCCCTGGAGGCGATTGGCTTTGCACAACGTGAAGTTTGACCCGTGTCCTCCTCCTCGCCCTTGCTCATTGTCATTTTGGTTTTGATACGCTCGGGCGGGACATGCTTTAAGGGGGGAAACGCTCTGCTGTGACTCACACCAGCCATGACCTCAAAGTCACTCACCCAGGACCCAGACCAAATCTTCATGAAATCACAACCACAACAAAAAAAATGAAATATTTCCGGATAGCATATCGTCGTTGTCGGATGAAAACCTTGTATGTCCAAAACCGTTCGTTTTGCATTTATCATTTTAAAATGATTTCAACTAGTGAAAACAGCCGATCTACAAGCACACAACGTTGTGTGCTTGTAGATCGGCTGTTTTCACTACTTTTGTGCGATGGCCTTGTATGATGAAGCAGGGCTTTACTTTGCGAAAGAACGTACACATTTGAAACTTGGAGATACAAGGTTTCCACCCGACAACAACGATATATTATAGCATAATATTATTCATTAACCTTCATATCTGGAAGAACAGGACACTTGTTATATTGTTATTGACTATTAGACATACATTATCTTATTCTAAATATCCACAGGTTGACAAACTAGAACATAGTTAACATTCTGATCACTTTATTATATATTTTGTGTATATCCATAGACATTCTTCCTGGAAATACCACTCTACATGTTTTGTTTACCAACATTCTGGCCCCTTCAGTGTACATTTGCATGGAGAGCCCAACCCCACTCTATTCAAGGAAATATAACGTATAAATCCTGATGGTCAGAGGGCCACATAGGAGGGGAATGAGAGGAAGAAAAAAAGAAAGATCATGTTTTTAAAATGACACAATACTGCCTCATCACAGTTGGTATGGTGACTGTATACTTGTCAGATACATGCATATGTCATTATATTATCATCACATTACCCAAATCCAGTGGAGTTGGGAGGTTTTTTGACCTGAGAATGTGGAAATAGTTTTGTCCATCATTGATTAGAATGATGACGGAAAAAAAATGTTTGAGTTAGGTGGTTTGACTGACTGACTGACAGGATCCAATGGAGGCAGGAGGTTTAGTACTTTTCATTGGTTCAATATTTGTAAAACCCAAACACAGATGTAAAGAGCGGTCAGTGGCATATGTAATAAATAACATTACAAGATAGGAGGTTTTGTGCCATACTTTAGTAAATTGCCCCCGGTTGGCCCGGTCTATAATCTGGACCAATCCTATGTCCTCCAATTTGGAAGCCATAACATGCTGGTTATTTGCCACCAGTTGTTTAACCTAATACATTGTTGCCCTGACCTCTGACCTGAAGTATAGGTGTTGGTCTTTATGGTTTTCCATTATCTCCCACCCCACACACACACACACACACACACACACACACACACACACACACACACACACACACACACACACACACACACACACTGACACACTTCTCAGGGTCCCTAGGAGTAATCTTAATAGGTAACCATGTTGCGTGTTGCCCCCACTTTGACCCCCAAGGGGTCCTTGAGGAGTCACAGACCTGTAACCCAGAGACTGTACAAATAAGGGTCCATTCGCTTCCATTTGTACACTCTTTGGGTTTCCAGAGATATAAAAAGGCTGAGAATCATAGGCTTATCTGAACATCCTTGAGAAAGTCCTGGCTGGAGGAGCTCATTATTCATCAGGACCACCAACACAATTCCATTACAGACCAACATCTCCATTCATTTTATAGATCTACTGTGTGCTCGGTGGAGTCCATTTGCAGGGCAATGGAGATGTTGCAATGTCATGGCAGTCAATGGCATCGAGCCTCTCGTTTGCTGCATATGGCAATAAGTGCAAGAGGTCTTTTCTCAACCAGATGTTTTCACTGGTGAAGTGCAGCAGCATGGTTGTACGAATGAGTCACAGTGAACTGAGGTGATGAAGTGACATTTATTATTATTTGGTAGAGATGGAAGCTGTTTCGCTTAAATGACCCTGTTAGTATTAGAGGAGGTTTGATCTTGAGGTGGTCACAAGGTGAGCCATTCTCTGTCTGTGCATCATTATCATTGTCTGCTATAAACTGCTTTAAAAGAATGTTTGGATGCAATGCAGTCTGTGAGGCGACCTGGCTTTTCCCAGGGACCCTGAGCGCAACGGTGGGGGCCAGTGGTGGGCAAGGAGGTAGGGAGCGCTTCGCTGTGTTCACTTGGACCACGCGGAGGTACCGAAAGTCGAGGGGAAGAAGATTTACTATTCGTCGGCTCATGTGACCGTTGCAATGCTCGACACGGCGACTCACTCGCTACCGCTCGCTCGCTGGTGTCTCACGTGGCTCATGGTCGCCTGAGACGGCGTGCCTCCGTCGTCATCACTGAAAACAAGCGCTCCTTTACCTTGCAGCCTTCCGCGCCCCACCGTTGCGCTTAGGGGTCATTGGGAAAAACTTGGACTTGTCTGTGAGTGCTACATGGTGTGAGCAGCACCTTCATAAAACACACTGTTACCACCACTAGTAGCCGCTAAATTCCTCCGCTTCTTACACACAACCAGACCAAAGTGGTCTGGCACTGCAGACGTTACATGCATTAGAAATCATCAGAGGATGAAAACACGTAAACAACTCCAAGCCCGCAAGGACTTATTTCTCTTATTGTTTCTACTGTGGTCTATGTTTGAATGCTGTGCATTCCGATAAAGAAACATTATTCTCTCAGCCACAGGGCTGTGGTTTTAATGTGCAATGAATGGAGCCAACACAAACCGAAGGGGAGGACAAGTTACTTTAAGTTGCTTTCCTTTGTAGAATCACACTGGAACAAATAAAGAAGGTACAAGGCCACTCTGTTCATCTCAAGTAGAACATCGTCACTGTCTGGCCAAAACCTCTTAACTCAATTTTTTAGGTTTTAGATTTTTTTGGCATAAATCAGGGATATTGAACACCCTTTACATCTGAGTGTTGGTTAAAATAATATTGAACCAATTGAAAGTAGTAAAAAGACATATTTTATTAATCCTTGGCAAGGTAGTACAAAAAAATAAGAAATAAACCTTGGGGGATACAGGGAGTGAACTTCACTTCACAGTTATGCTGTTTGCCATACTCTGCATGAACTTGCAAGTTTCACAACGATTTAGAATTGTGGAAGTGAAAATTCGGTTCTGAAGTTGGAGATGGAGCACAGGCCATATAGGGTTACCAAAATCATTAGTGTTCGTCCTCTGGGACCATAAAGATGCAAATGTAGGACATTTTAGTTTTCTTTGGTTGCACTGAAGCAGCCTTTTGGTACAGCAATAATACATTTTAAGGCTTTTTTTGTCAGTTCCCGAACACATTTACAATATGTAAATTGGACAGGAATACATTGTGCCAGATAAATGTGTTTTCTTTATTTAAATCACAGCACTAACAATAAATAGCAATAACCTCAGCCGTTAATATTCATGGGATTGGACAAGCCAGCAGTCTTTGCTTAGGGACTATTTTGTATTTGTTAAGCTCTGACTCTGGTGTGGATTCCGATTATAATCGATGTTATTTTATGGAATCATGAGACTTGGCAATTAATTCAGATATCTTATTTAATCAACCGTATCCACATCTCCTCACCATTACACGAGGGTTGATGACCAGAACATTCTACAACCCATCTCCACATCCATCAGGCTCATAGACACAGTAAAAAAAAGATTGTATATTAAAGTATGACAATTCTTACATTTTCAACCTATCTTCATGGTATTGGTCCTCACTTAAGTTCATGGTAAAATGGTGGCATATCCTTTCTACTCAGCCTGTGTCTCAGAGGAGGGCTATAAACCCACCTACCAGTGACATCTTCATTAGCCTTTTCTTTGCCACCTTTTTCTTAGTCCACTTCCTCCCGGGTACTTCTATGTTTATTCCTATACAAACAACAACACCAGATGTTTGGGGCAGTAGTGATATACACACATTGATTAACATCGTTTACAGTGAGTGTATGAAACACTTCCATGTGGACACATGAACAATTAAATTATGCATGAATAGGTCAAACACTTCATGTGTGAAAAGATATGACCTATACATGTATGTGCAGTGTATGAGAATAATTGTCAGTATATTCACTAGGGCTGTGTGTGTGTGTGTGTGTGTGTGTGTGTGTGTGTGTGTGTGTGTGTGTGTGTGTGTGTGTGTGTGTGTGTGTGTGTGTGTGTGTGTGTGTGTGTGTGTGTGTGTGTGTGTGTGTGTGTGTGTGTGTGTGTGTGTGTGTGTGTGTGTGTGTGTGTGTGTGTGTGTGCACGCTTCATATTATGCCGTTTCATTGTCAAATAGAGCCTATTCAACACCCTCATCCAATTTCATATTGACCTTGCTCATATTCAGCATGAGGGGTCTTGATTTTCAGTGGAGAGGGGTATTCTTACCAAGTAACCTTGGAAACCATTCTGTGCAGGCTGGACAAAAGCAGAGCTCTATATGCTTCAGGCACAGAGATCAGACATTAGCTCAAGGCTGTGTGTAATTTAACAACAAAGAGGAAAACCTATAAAAGCATTGTTCCAAGTGGCCAAACAGATCGCTGCGCTTGCCCCGGCCAGCCTTTTAGCCTTCAGTGTCGGCTAAATGATTTTTCTTCTGTTGCGAAGGTGCCTATTACCAGCATGGCTCCTCTGTGATGCTTTAATCACTGGGGAGGGCCAAATGCCTTCCCTTTTCCACGGACCACATTTCTTACTCGAGCGGGCCGCCCCCTTTACTGTATGGATTTCTGGCCTCCTTTGTCTCAGATGACCGCGTGATCAATGCACAATTAGCAGGGATAGAATACAGCAAACTGAGGCCTGGCATTTTAATTTGGGCACCGGATCGATAACGGTCCCTTTGTCTCATGTAAGCTGACAAGACCATTAAGAGCCATTACAATCAGGAGATTTCATTGATATATACTCCACACGATGAGATGGCTTTATCGGGCATGCGGTTTATTTGGCATGCAGAGGGGTTTCATCAGAGAGGGTTTTTTATCAGTCTTCTGAAGTTTCCAGATGAGAGCGGCGGGCTCATGCCTGTGTTATGATGATCATCGAATTAGGCCTGAGCAATTATGGACAACATGCATACAGCGTTGACGAGTCAAGTGTGTTCCCAGACACACGTTACTGTATATACCGCCCTGTTCAGGTCAGACTGTGGTATTCGATCATCGTCATCATGTGAACATCCATGCAATTTGTGCGCCTTGTTGACTGCAGGCTGCTGATCATGTTGATGCGATGTAATGGCAAGGCACTGTTTGACAGTGTGCACGTTGCAATATTTTTCCAACAGCCCCAACATGATGTAACAGCATATTGTCGGTTGTGTTGTTGTCGCCAATTACTGTGAAATACACAGAATCGAAATCATTCCCCAGGGTAAACATACATGCATGTTTGCATGCGTATGACATTTTGGGGCCAACGGGGCACTAGCGTGGCACTTCATATTGTCACTGTCGGGCAGAAACCTTGTATCTCCAAGTTTCAAATGGGTATGTTTTTTTTCATGAAGTAAAGAATGTCCTGCTTCACCATACAAGACTGATGCACAAAACTAGTGAAGATAGCCGATCTACAAGCACACAACTTGTAGATCGCCTATTTTCACTAGTTTATATTGTAAAATAATAACAGGTTCTGGACATACAAGGTTTCCTTCCGACAACGAAGATATAGTGTTGGATTCCTTATACAGTAAACAGAGTGAAGCACTTGGATAAAGTGCTCATAAAGGAGACCATGTGGCAGCCACTACATCAGCCTCAGCTATTTTCAAGACATCTGAATAAGAACAAGGACTTCTCACAGCAGTAGGATAGGCCTACATCAGCAGTGGCAACACAGAAAATGTGGGCTCATGGCAGAGGATTGTGGGGTGGATTAATTGGCATAACGACTAAATTGACAAAAACAGGGGGCTAAAAATAGTATTAACTATTTTATTCGCTAAAAGAGGTAGCTTTTCAGGGATATAGAAAATAAAATTGTAGATGTTTAAATGGCTATGTTTTTGTGTATGCATCTTATGCATTTTGAATGTGGGGTCATGCAAGTTCCCTCTATTAAAAAAAAGGGGCAGAAACATTCATTTCAGTTAAATGTATTGTATGGAAATCGCTGAACAGAGAGATTCTAGTGGAGTCAGAACTCCTCCAGTTACAGTTACAGTACACCCCTGATATAGCACCTTTATCCAAGGCGCTATACAATTATTGTACATTACATTCACCCATTCACACACACATTCATACATCGATGGTGGAGGAAACCATGTAAGGCGAAAGAGAAATTAGGGGTTCAGGGTCGAATTTATTAAACGCGTTTGTCCAGAGTGACTTTGAGTAAATGGCATGAACAACAGCGTAAATCTAAATCAAACTTTGTTTTATTGTTTTGAAAAACAGACCAGCTATTTGAACTATTTTAAAACATTTTTCAAAATAGTAAAAAAAAAATCACACCCGTGTGAAGTGGAGCTGTGTGTGTGTGTGTGTGTGTGTGTGTGTGTGTGTGTGTGTGTGTGTGTGTGTGTGTGTGTGTGTGTGTGTGTGTGTGTGTGTGTGTGTGTGTGTGTGTGTGTGTGTGTGTGTGTGTGTGTGTGTGTGTGTGTGTGTGTGTGTGTGTGTGTGTGTAGATCATGTGTACCGATTTTTGTGACATTTGAAGAAAATATGTAGGAAAAGGAGCAAAAAGTGTGTTTTGGAGAAAATTCAAGATGGCGGAAAATCTATCCTGGCGCAAATGGGCGTGGCCTATATGAGGAGATGCGTCATGACCCAAGGAATCCAGGGAAAAGGGAATTTTAATTTTCCGACCTACGGTTCAAGAGTTACAGGCCGAAACGTAAAGTGGACTGTTATAGCGCCACCATGAGGCCGAGTGACGATTTTTTTTTTAATTTAATCCTTGATATCATTATAAATCTCCTCTCCAAGTTTTGTAACTGTAGCCCCTATGGTTTGCGAGAAAAAAAATAATTGAATGTGAGTTTTTGCCATTCCCATTATAAGTCAATGGGGAAAATTAATTCACTAATAAATTAATATCAATTAAACGATACAACTTTTCTCTTAGAAAAGTAATAGCACACGATTCCCGATGAAGCCGGTCAATTTGACATATGGCGCGAGTGTGTGGTGCAAAAACTGTGGGACTAGTGGCGTGCCGAAGTTTAGGAAGTTCAGGCTACATACACACAGACAGACAGACACACACACACACACACAGACAGACCCACACAGCCACGTATAGGGAGCCTGTGTTTCACACAGCTCCAAAAAAAATGCAAAAAATGTTTTGGCATAAGGGGTCAGGCGAGCAAGATGGGGCCCTCTATCTACTGTAAGTACCATTTGTAACGCTTTGTGGTCAAGCAAATGGTACAATAACATAGCAAGTAATAACCAGCATATATCTGCATAATATAACTAACATATTAAAAATCACACCCGTGTGAAGTGGAGCTGTGTGTGTGTGTGTGTGTGTGTGTGTGTGTGTGTGTGTGTGTGTGTGTGTGTGTGTGTGTGTGTGTGGATCATGTGTACCGATTTTTGTGACATTTGAAGAAAATATGTAGGAAAAGGAGCAAAAAGTGTGTTTTGGGGAAAATTCAAGATGGCGGAAAATCTATCATGGCGCAAATGGGCGTGGCCTATATGGGGAGATGCGTCATGACCCAAGGAATCCAGGGAAAAAATAATTTTAATTTTCCGACCTACGGTTCAAGAGTTACAGGCCAAAACGTAAAGTGGGGTGTTATGGCACCACCATGCGGCCAAATGACACAATTATTTTTTATTTAATCCTTGAAATCATTATGAACCTCCTCTCCAAGTCTTGAAACTCTAGCCCCTATGGTTTGCGAGAGACAAATAATTGAATGTGAGTTTTTGCAATTCCCATTATAAGTCAATGGGGAAAATTAATTCACTAATAAATTAATATCAATTAAACTATAGAACCTTTCTCTTAGAAAAGTAATAGCCCACGATTCCCGAGTAAGCCGGTCGATTTGACATATGGCGCGAGTGTGTGGTGGCAAAACTGTGGGACTAGTGGCGTGCCGAAGTTTAGGAAGTTCAGGCTACATACACACACACAGACAGACACACAGACAGACAGACAGACCCACACGGCCACGTATAGGGAGCCTGTGCTTCACACAGCTCCAAAAAACTAGGGGATACGGGGAAAGAAGAGTGCTATAGGAATGTACTGTAGGAATACTGTAAGTGGTCATAAAAAATAACATGTTTAAATGCCAGAGAAATTACACTAATTGACTATATTTGGCAGCGACTGTAACAAATTAATTGAAAAGGGCCTGTGAACCTGCTTTCTAGTCGCTTCAGTTGGTTTACGTCGGCCTTGCAGTGACCACGTTTCCAGACCGCTGCACCCGGGTTGCTTTTTTCTCATGGGTAATTTGAAAAAATTTAGCCATTGCGGAGGCGACCTGCATTGGCAGTAAGGGGTGACTCCACTGGTAGGAAGTCTTATTGTATAGAAGGATATGAAACTCATCACTTGATTTATAACCTCATTAAGCATGAATTATTAAATGTTCTCAATTGCTCAGTTTCAAGCCATTAAGACTAGAGCAACATTAACGATAAAGCAGGGCAGCATTAATTTTGACGACAATTTTTGGATTTAGTTTAGTTATAGTATTTTTAATATAATTGCATTTTGTTTTTGTTGCTAAAAAGTTTTAGTTTTAGTCTAGTTTTAGTAATGTACTGAATGAAGATTACTGATTTAGTGATATAGTGGCTGATTTTACACTTGGTTGCGTGCTGAAAATAGCTGATCTACAAGCTCACAACACTGCTTTAGAGTGTGGCTGCATCATGATTGACAAGTCACTACCAGGGCGATCAGCATAGGCGTAGCAATGTACCGTACATCCTCAGTTCAAAATCCAATATGGTGATGGACGAATCCATGATTTCAACTGAACAGCCAAAATGCTAAACTTGAGGCTTCGAAGCTGAATTCTGCAAATGAATGGGTGAACATCACCACGTTCATGGCAAGCTACCTGACCTTTTCCAACAAAGGTGTTGTAATTGTGTTGTTTCAAATGAGGAACTTCACGATTAAATGTCTAACAGCCATGTAATTATGTTCTTACACGTGAACTTTAAATGATTAGTTATTGTTCAGCCGGCCTTGATCAGGGACCTACTGTAGATCTCACGTCGGCATGTTGGTTCTTAGGAAAGCATGTCCTTTTCATCCCCCAATGTTACTCATGATCGTTTCTCATTAGTATGCAGACTCTCAAGCTATCTGGCAGACTCTGCTCTGCTGTGTGTGTGTGTGTGTGTGTGTGTGTGTGTGTGTGTGTGTGTGTGTGTGTGCGCGGCATGCTTTATATTATGTGAGCCGTTTCAAATAAAGCCTATTCAACCCCTCATCCAATTTCATGTTGACCTTGCTTGCTCATAATGCTTCCATTTCAGTGAGCGAGTGAGTGAGACATACAGACAGACAGACAGACCGACAGACAATCAGGCAGGTTCAGTGAATACAGTCACTATAGTTTCCTCACCCCGGAGATGCTCATGCCTCATGTCAGCTCACAATGTAAACATGGGCAAGAAGCAGTCTTGTCCCTTCCTGCATATTTGATTACCTTATTTATCCCGTGTGGGGAAATGTGGATTCAGCTTAACCCAACTGATGGCTGCTCAGGTGGTCATGATGAGTTGTGATGATTTGTCTTGCTCAGGCACACTTGAAAACATTAGGCCAGGTTCTGGAGGCGCACCGGGGGGGCAGTGGCCCTAGTGATTACCTCACGGCTTCTCTAGCCACTAAGCTACGGACTGCCCAAGATCGCAGACGTAGCAGCGATACAAGCATGGATTGTAAAAAAAACAAAAACAAAGACCAATTGGTTTTATACAGACCTGTTTTGAGGCCACGTCTTCGTCGAATTTGTGACCCAGGGTTAGTGGGAGTGACGTCAGGACTTCGATTCTCTATGTCACGGTTTCCCAAACACTGGGTGCGGTTCGGACCGGAGTTTTTCATACATTAATATGTAATTCAAACCATTTTTCAAAATAATTTCATAAATAAAAATAAGTTCCACTTAATGTAACTTTTAAGCATAAGTGAAAATAGACGATCTATCCACACAGATCTGCTATTTTTTTACTTTGTTGATCTAGTTGAGCTAGTTTTACAGTATTTGGGTCTCAGGAAGAAATTTCTCTTTTGGGTCATGCTAGAGTTGGAAAATACTGGAGTAAAAGTACTCAAGTAATTACTCAAGAGTAGTTTACTTACATTTGAGTAATTTAAATAGTAAATACGTGTACTCGTTACTTTTCATTTGGACAATGAGTAAGAGTAATTTAAATTCAGTAAATAAGTAAATAAGTGGTATATGGTCAGAATGTGATGTGGCAGCAGTGGACAGGGTGGTATATGGTCAGAATGTGAGGTGGCAGCAGTGGACAGGGTGGTATATGGTCATAATGTGAGGTTACACAGCAGTGGACAGGGTAGTATATGGTCATAATGTGAGGTTACACAGCAGTGGACAGGGTGGTATATGGTCAT
Organism: Nannobrachium achirus; assembly: GCF_963921795.1. Classification (NCBI taxonomy): domain Eukaryota; kingdom Metazoa; phylum Chordata; class Actinopteri; order Myctophiformes; family Myctophidae; genus Nannobrachium; species Nannobrachium achirus. The sequence continues at coordinate 41,100,244 of NC_137820.1, forward strand.
AATGTGAGGTTACACAGCAGTGGACAGGGTGGTATATGGTCATAATGTGAGGTGGCAGCAGTGGACAGGGTGGTATATGGTCATAATGTGAGGTGGCAGCAGTGGACAGGGTGGTATATGGTCATAATGTGATGTTGCAGCAGTGGACAGGGTGGTATATGGTCAGAATGTGAGGTGGCAGCAGTGGACAGGGTGGTATATGGTCATAATGTGATGTGGCAGCAGCAGTGGACAGGGTGGTATATGGTCAGAATGTGATGTGGCAGCAGTGGACAGGGTGGTATATGGTCAGAATGTGATGTGGCAGCAGTGGACAGGGTGGTATATGGTCATAATGTGATGTGGCAGCAGCAGTGGACAGGGTGGTATATGGTCAGAATGTGATGTGGCAGCAGTGGACAGGGTGGTATATGGTCATAATGTGATGTGGCAGCAGCAGTGGACAGGGTGGTATATGGTCATAATGTGATGTGGCAGCAGTGGACAGGGTGGTATATGGTCAGAATGTGATGTGGCAGCAGTGGACAGGGTGGTATATGGTCAGAATGTGATGTGGCAGCAGTGGACTGATTGATTGAATTGATTGAAGAATTTATTAGAAGTTTGCAATAGAAAAAAGTACAGTTTCATGACAGTACAAATCACTGGTACAAGGTCAACTAAAAGGAGATCCTAGAAAGCCGAGGCTTATTTCCACAGGAACCACACTTTATGTATCTCATATAACATTGAAAGACAGACGGATAGAACATAGTACTTTATCTAGGATAATATCAGTTTCAAAAGCATAACATCAAATACAAAGGCAGAAAAAGAAAAAAAAGGGGGAGGGGGGGGGAGCATGGGGGCTTAATCTATACAGGGTGGTATATGGTCAGAATGTGAGGTGGCAGCAGTGGACAGGGTGGTATATGGTCAGAATGTGAGGTGGCAGCAGGGGACAGGGTGGTATATGGTCAGAATGTGAGGTGGCAGCAGTGGACAGGGTGGTATATGGTCAGAATGTGGGGTGGCAGCAGTGGACAGGGTGGTATATGGTCAGAATGTGGGGTGGCAGCAGTGGACAGGGTGGTATATGGTCAGAATGTGAGGTGGCAGCAGTGGACAGGGTGGTATATGGTCAGAATGTGGGGTGGCAGCAGTGGACAGGGTGGTGTATGGTCAGAATGTGGGGTGGCAGCAGTGGACAGGGTGGTATATGGTCAGAATGTGGGGTGGCTGCAGTGGACAGGGTGGTATATGGTCAGAATGTGAGGTGGCAGCAGTGGACAGGGTGGTGTATGGTCAGAATGTGAGGTGGCAGCAGTGGACAGGGTGGTATATGGTCAGAATGTGAGGTGGCAGCAGTGGACAGGGTGGTATATGGTCAGAATGTGAGGTGGCAGCAGTGGACAGGGTGGTATATGGTCAGAATGTGAGGTGGCAGCAGTGGACAGGGTGGTGTATGGTCAGAATGTGAGGTGGCAGCAGTGGACAGGGTGGTATATGGTCAGAATGTGAGGTGGCAGCAGTGGACAGGGTGGTATATATGGTCAGAAGGAAGGCAGTGGACGGGGACCTTCAGATGCTCTTGACAGTGATAAGGCTAATCGTATACGTTACATTACGGCCGAGGATCCATTATTCATCAGCACTGTTGACAAGCCTCGCTCTGTGACCTCATCTCTGTCCACAGGCAGCCCACAGATCAGAGTATTATGTTGTCGCTGTCTATTTTCACTACTTTTGGGCAACACTCTTGTATGATGGAGTACGGCATTGATTTACAGGAAAAAAAATTCAAAGTTGGGGTCCCGTTTTCTGCCCCTACAGCAGCAACAATTTGCGCTGTATATACTGTGGTGTTTTGATGATGTTTGTGTGGTGCAGTAGAGTGATTCAGTGAGTCTTTATGCCGATCAATACTGTAGATACATACAATAGATACTGTGTATTGATCCCAATGCACATTCCAGCGTGCATGTAAGTCAAAGTGCATGTTTACAGGAAAGGCCAGTATTTTAGGTACAACATTGAGTAAAAAAACTTTGAATAGAAGCGCAAGCCAATATCTTTTTTTTTCTGTTCTGTTTTTGTGTGTGTGTGTGTGTGTGTGTGTGTGTGTGTGTGTGTTTTGTGTGTGTGTGTGTGTGTGTGTGTGTGTGTGTGTGTGTGTGTGTGTGTGTGTGTGTGTGTGTGTGTGTGTGTGTGTGTGTGTGTGTGTGTGTGTGTGTGTGTGTGTGTGTGTGTGTGTGTGTGTGTGTATGCGCGTGTGCGCGTGTGGATATTCATCAACTACTCGACAGCTGGGTATGATGGCAGAGATGAGATCAGAGGGCTACAGCACACACATACAGTCGGTCTCAGTCAAACTGTCAAAGAGCAAATTGTGCAAAAGTGAAACAAAACCTATTCATGGTGCATAATATCCTACATTACATGTGAGTTTTAGTGTGCTAGCCTATAGGTGGGTTGCTGTTCTGTCCTAACCAGGCACGTGCAAACATAGACATCAAAGGGGGCTTGAGCCCCTGCCCTTTTAACCGTCTGTAAAAAATGCCCTCTCCAGACAATAAATGCAGTTTTTACTATGGTGAAATAAATGCAAATGCCCTCTTTCCATGCCATACCTGAATTCAAGAGAATTGCCTGGTTCAACTCTCCTGAACTTGAATGCAGCATCTCATGTTGAAAGAATTGCCCTCTCTGTGTAGAAATCAAGCATCGAAAATAGCCGACCTCCGAGCTCACAACGCGTCGCTGAGCTTGGAGGTCTGCTATTTTCGATATTTTCACCAAAAGGACCTTTTAGACATTTCCGTCCCTGCCTCTCTAACATTCTCTGCACGTCCCTGGTCCTAACCACTTAAAACCTATTATGCTTACTTGCTTAGTTGACCGGGGTCCCCCAGGGATCAGTGCTTGGTCCCCTCCGTTTTTCCTGTCAACATAGCAACTGCCATTGGGGATAATGGTTGTGAGAGTAGTTGCATGTTGCAAGGAGACAGCATTGGTGCGGTTTGGCCTGAGCTTGTAGATCTGCTATATCTGAGAACCACAGTTCTAAATCCTAAGAGTATTCTGAAAATACTCTTCCGGTTTTAACGGGTTAATAAAGAACAAAACCAATGGCATAACGACCTACTGGATTCACCGGCTGTGTCTTGTCCTCCTACGGTATAACTGAAAGGTAAAAATGCAAAGGTTTGATGCCTTCAGCCGTCCATTTACTGCCCCCGATTTCACACCTTGTAAGTGTGAGAGGCAGCCTATTAACTTCACGTGACCTTTAACTCATGGGATGCCCACGAGGTGTCTACACGCCAATCTCTTTGATGTCTCTGGAGGCCCACGACGCGTTGACGTGTTTACTGTATTTACAGTACTAGAAGCTGGGCCGCCCTTCCAGCGTCTAGTCGGCGACCTGGCCAACTCGGAACAATGTAAATAGGGAATGAATGCCCCGCCCTTTAATGCAAACCCCATTATACCTGTTTTCATAGGACCCGTTTTGACCATCTGTCTGCCTGTGTCCATTTATGCCCATATATGGAGATATCTGTATCTGTCTGTCTGTCTGTCGGCGTCCATTTTATGTCCATATATGGAGATCACTGCAGTTATAGTTCTGGGTCCATTTTATGCCCATATATGGAGATATCTGTCTATCTGCGTCCATTTTATGCCCATATATGGAGTATCTGTCTGTGCCTCCAACTGTGTTGCAGACACAGTGCCGGTTCCCCCTTTAATGCAAACCTCATTATACCTGTTGTCATAGGACCCGTTTTGAACATCTGTTTGCCTGTGTCCATTTATGCCCATATATGGAGATATCTGTATCTGTCCGTCTGCGTCCATTTTATGCCCATATATGGAGATATTTGACCATCTGTTTGCCTCTGTCCATTTATGTCCATATATGGAGATATCTGTATCTGTCTGTCTGCAATCCATTTTATGCCCATATATGGGGGCATTCATTTTATGCCCATATATGGAGAACGCGCATATGGAGATCTTTGACCATCTGTTTGCCTCTGTCCATTTATGTCCATATATGGAGATATCTGTATCTGTCTGTCTGCAATCCATTTTATGCCCATATATGGGGGCATTCATTTTATGCCCATATATGGAGAACGCGCGTGCCGGTGGGACGAACGGTTCTCGAGATACGCGGATTACATACATACATACACACTCACAGAGATTTTTTGTTGACTCATGTGGCGTACGTGATGTCAGAGCCTTTTATGAAGTGATGTCACAATGAGTCAGAGCTTTCGCCGATTTCCTCCGGAACAGCCTGATGTCAACAATCAACCCCGCATAAGGAGATTCCGAACGTTTCGCGCCGGTTCGGGAAAACCGCGCGTCGGGTCGGGTCGAGACCCGGCACTGCACTCCGCGCCGCGGCGGGGAACGCGCATGCCGAATCTGAAGCCGGTGGGACGAACGGTTCTCGAGATACGCGGATTACATACACGCAGACACGCAGAGACTTCTCGCATTTATAGATAGATTAACTTTAATTCTCACCGTTTGGTTGGGGCTGCGCCTGGATGTAGCCCATTAGCCGCTAGTCGCTTCGAGTCGACGCTGAGAGCATCGCGCGGCCGTTTTTCTCTGTATACTCCAATGCATTTCCCATCTTTAACGCCCTTTATCTCTGTTGTTTGTTTTATGGCTAAAACTGTGGCGTGGTGCGGCAAAATGTCCAAATTTTGATCGGCAATGAACAGCTATGATCAACACTAGTCGATACAGTAAGTTACACAATAACATCCTGTCTGCGCTCATGTGACCAAGTGACGTCATGGCGCATGCATTGACGCAGCAGGGCCGGATTCAATACAATGGTGGTGGGCCTGGGCAGCGAGAGGGGATAAATGGGGCAATCCAGGGGCACCCGATGTGTTAAAGTCATTTTGATCGTATTCAGCAGCACATTTGTTTTTAACTATGTGTGTGTGTGTTGCGTGCATACGTGTGTGTGTGTTTTGTGTGTGAGTTGCGTAGCCACACAACTATTCCATTATCTCTGAATGCTATATAGTCTGGAACTGCACCTCCCGAAAATCTGAGACAATATAGGCTATCACTTTTGTTGCTATCAATTAAATCTCTTTAAAGGTCCAAGATGCCATGGTCTCCATAGACTTCCATGTAATTCATAGTGCACGGATCATGCTCTCCCATGTCTAGATCATGCACCACGTGTGTGCACGCTGTTCACAGCTTTCAAAAAATCAGCTTGGAAAACCGTTCAGGCATTCATGAGATATCAGCCATTATGTTTTTACTTTTTACAGTATGTAACAAACATGGCTGCCATGTTTGAAAGATGGGGTTTGTTATGGGGGTTAAACATGCAATTTCGCGATCACGATCATGCCTAATACATTTTTGGAGGTCAAAAAAATCTTTTTGAAAAAAAAAAAATAGAAACATTTTTTTTTGTTTTTCTTCAAAAACGGCCCAAACTCAGAAACTCTGGGTTGGCACAGGTAAGGTACCTATACAAACTCGGGAAACTCGGGGTTGGCACCAAAGAGGTTAACTCATACAGTGCCAGGCGACTTTTAGAGCAACTTTCTCACTATGGGCTTCCCTGCCAAGCGACTTTGGGCGACTTTTACTTAGAAAAAAAACAAAAAAAATGTTTTGGACCCCAAAAAAAATTCGCGATAGAAATCGCGAAATTGCATGTTTAACCCCCATAGCAACCCCATCTATCAAACATGGCAGCCATCTTTGTTTACATTTTAGGAAAACATAATGGCTATTATCTCAAGAATGCCTGAACGGAATTCCAATCTTTTTTTTTTGTTTGAAAGCTGTGAACAGCCTGCACAAACATGGTGCATGATCTGTGCATGGGTGTGCATGATCTGTGCACTACAAATTACATGGAAGTCTATGGAGAGGGCTGGCACTAATGCCACTCGAGGGCATTTTTAATTGGCAGTAGGGATATTTCGCTTTAAAAAAGACTTTTGATATTTTATTGTCTAATCAGGCTTTTGTGAACACCCTGAACAGTTTTTAATTTGCTTGATTCAATATATAGATTATTTGAAGTAAATGTTATTAGGCAATCCTCCTCCAGGGCCCATTGTAACTTCAAACTCCATTTTAACCATGATAGATTCATCAAAAACACACGTCTTTTTTATACTACCCTCCTAAAACGTGAGCTGGCCGTGGTTTTTTCGATAACGTTTTTCATTTATTTTGAATAATCTTTTATTATTATTTATTGTTATTTTCGGCAGGCTCAACACATTTACCCAAGTATCCCTGCGGTTGCACGTGACCGTTGGGAGTCAATAGCATTCCTTGGGTGTCATTAAAACAATGATGGTGGACACCCATATGAGGGCAAAAAAAGCTTCATTTTTGCTCTGATAGAAACCAATGGGTCACGTGGCGGTTCCCACCGTCCATATTCTTTACGGTCTATGGTCTAGGTAGGTATGGCGTCAGCGCGCGTTGGTTGTCTGCCAGCTCACACAAAAGCATACCTTTTTACCAATTTGTTCATAATGGTTCAAACTTTTGTTGTATTTATTTTACTTTTCAGAGTTGCATAGAATGTTAAGACCTGGAACGCATGTATTACTTTAACCATTATTTGATGATGAAAAATAGCAGACATACAAGCTCACAGCGCGGCACTGAGTGCCACGCTGCAAGCTTGTAGATCTGCTATTTTTGAAAAATCTTGAACATTATTGCAAATCTTTGAATTTATCTTTTTTTTAAGCGAACATTTGTAACTCAAATCTTTCTTTCTCAGGGTCCCTGAAAAACATATTTTGAGATGGGGGTCCGCGGTCAAAAAACACATAATTCTAGGGGTCCTTGACATTAAAAAGTTTGAGCACCACTGATATAGAAACACACGTTTTTAGGATTTAGAAGACATTTTTCAGGTCTTTGGATTAAAGAAAATACTTTGTAAAAAACCTTCTACAAAGTTCCTACTCCTACTCCATCCTAATCATACTGTAGCTCCCTGAAGGATCTGTGCTTTTCACTTTCCACCCCGAGGCCCTTTATTGAATGCCAAACTCACTTCGCTGAGCCAGACCCTAAAATGAACAACCCAACTCTCTCTACAACACTCACTTTCTTTATTTTAGATTAGGGACCGTATCATTACTTAAGACCCTGTTTGTCTACTAGCAACACTCTCCCCTCGCATTTCCTCCTGTGTGATGTCTAACCCTGCTGAACAGTCTGTCTCAATGAAGGGGGAAAAAAAAGACTATCCCATTACAAAAAGAAAGGGAGTACTAATCAAATATCACTGGGCCTGTTCTCCCTGCTTGACCCTGGATAATGGTATTCATGACAAACTGAAAGGGAAAGCTCGTTCTGGAACAGGCAGTACAATGATTCCTCAACCTCAGAAGCTGACTTGATAAATGAGACCGACTCCTGAATCTTGTTTTGCATTAACCCCTTTTTATTTCCACTCTGACCCCTCCAGGTACACTATCTAAAAAAAAAACTTAAAAAAAAAACACCAGAGCTAGCCAGCCAGCCAGCCAGCGAGCAAGAGTTTTTTTGGCCCCAAATACCAGTGGAAAAAGTTTTCACATTTTTACTTAAGTGAAAGTATCAATACAGCAATGTTTGTGTTAAGTAAAAGTCTGGAATAAAGCATTTGCTTGAGTAAAAGTACAAGTTGCTAAGGTACAAGTTACAAGTTTTGGTATCGAAATATACTTAAAGGGGGGCACGGGCAGTTGTTAGCGCTGTCGCCTCACAGCTCGAAGGTCCTAGGTTCGAGTCCCGCCGGGGGACGCTGTGGGAGCTGGGAGTGTGTTTCCTCCTACTACATAATAATCAAAATCTACAAAGTAACTTATAACTAAAGTTTTCAAATAATTGTATTAGAGTAAAAGTACAATATTTGCCTCTGAGATGTAATGGAGTAGAAGTAAAAATACTGAATATTGGCCATACTCAAGTAAAGTAAAATTACTCCAAATGTTACTTACATATGTACAGTACTTGAGTAAATATAGCCTACTTACAGTAGGCCTAGTTACTTTCCACCACTGTCGTGTCGGTAACTGACTTGATAAATGAGACCAACTCCTAAATCTTTTTTGTATTAGCCCCTTTTTATTTCCATTCTGACCCTCCAGGTACACTATCTAAAACACACCAGAGTTTTTTTTTTGTCCCCAAACACATCCGCGGTGATAATTACAAAGTGATTGAGGATGCGGAGAGGGGAGGTTGCCAAGTGCGCTGACTTCAAAGAATTGCCTCAAAGATGAGGCCAGCGTTTAGTGAGCCATTTGAGTTCAGTTCGCCCCCCAAAAAAATATTAGTGTGACAGAAACCACGCCATAAATCGTGCTCCATTACTCCCAGCAGGCAGCAGGGGGCTTTAGATCATGTTGAGTAGAGTCACCAGGGAGACATTATGGTGATGCTATATGACAGCAGCGCTTCCCAAGCGGTGGGTTGAGGCACAACACCGGGGTGTCGTGATGTGAGACGAAACCACGTGGGCCTTGGGATTATGTGTCGACCACACATTATTGCAACATGTATTTTTGCTGCCGGGCAGGGACGTGCAGAGAATGTTAGAGAAATGAAATTTCTAAAAGGGTATTTTGGTGAAAACAGCTCACAACGCGTCGTGCTGCGACGTGTTGTGAGCTTGGAGGTCGGCTATTTTCGATGCTTGATTTCTACAGATTTCTTGATTTCAACATAAGATGCTGCATTCTAGTTCAGCAGAGTTTGGACAAGGACATTCTCTTGAATGCTGAATGCTTGAATTCAGGTATGGCATGGAAAGGGGGGCGTCTGCATGTCTTTCAAAACTGCATTCATAGTCTGGAGAGGGCACTTTTTACAGACGGATAAAATGCTTATGTGTCTGTATGCCTGTTGTCAGGCAGAAACCTTGTATCTCCATATTTACATTTTTTGTTTAGGTTTTGTTATACATTAATGCTCTACTTCATCATGCAAGTGTCACACAAAAGTAGTGAAAATAGCAAATTGTTTTTTTTTAAATCGAATCGTTTTTAAGACAAACCGGGAACGGTTTTCAACTACAGCAAGGTTTCCACGCGAGGTTGATGTTTGTTATTAAATCCCATGCCCAGGGGGGGAAATTCTGCTTCAGCTTCACCCAGCTGACGGCTACTCCGATGAGCATAATATGGGTAAGGGCTATTAGGGTTTCTAAGTGACACGCTCAACGGGTGATCTTCTGATTACCAGACGCCGGCCTCCCTCAACCACTAATCTACGGCCCGCTGCTAAAGCTTTGAGCAGGAGCTTCAAGTAGACGGACAGATAGACAGTCCATCTGAAAGTTTAAAGCTCCAGCTTAATGTTCGATCCTTTCTGGCGGGAACGCGGTGTCACATCGAGGACATTGCTGATTTGGAGGAAATGACTTCAGTCATCTTCGTGTGAGAAAATGTCAAAGTTATAATTTTCAGGGGGACAAAATCATTAGGGAAGATGATTCATGCCGTCCCTTGTGCACGACCTCCCGCGACTTACTTTTTATAAATGATTATCGGCTTTTGAGGAAGGCGTTTTGGGACAGCAGCACTTTAGCCGTAGGTAGTTTTGGGGAAAGAAGAACGCCTGTAATCTTCTTCTACATCTGAGAAACGAGCTTCAATGAGTGTTCTCTGATTTATCCGCACATAAACGTTACTCGTGATGCCTTTGGATAAGGATTTCTCATTTTTGTTGAAGACTGTAATAAGACATATAACGCTTTTTTTCCCCTACCGCCATCAGCCCGGAATTGTAAAATTGCAAGAGCTGAAATAACGAGGAAAGAGAATTCTCTTCTCTGGAACTTTTTTATCTGATTTACATTAATGACCCTTTTGGGTAGTTTGAACATCATAATATCGCCATACAGTAACATATCATTGTGCAGAATTATCATGATCTATTGAGTTTATCGCAATCTATTCAGTGTAATGTTTGATTGGTTAAGCCTGAATGTACATTGTCATACGACGGTGTTGTGCAGCAAGTTATATGACACAAAGATTTGGCAGCCCTGTTGTAGTAATAAGGACCCCTTATTTATAGGGGTCCATGACCCCCTGTTGAAGAACGCTTGTATAAGGAACAGGGAATGTTAGAGGGGCAGGGGCTGAAATCTCTAAAAGGGCCTTTTGGTATAAATATCAAAAATAGCAGACCTCCAAGAGGTCAGCTATTTTCAGTGCTTGACACCACACTGAACTAAGCATAATCAAGTCAATAATGGAGATGTGGCGTAGCGGCATGGATTTCCACACAGAGAGGGCAATTCTTTCAACATATTGCATTCAAGTTCAGGAGAGTTTGGAAAAGGCAATTCTCTTGAATGCTGCCTTCAGGTATGGCATGGAAAGAGGGCATTTGCATTTCTTTCACCACAGTAAAAGCATGCATTCATGGTATATGGAGAGGGCACTTTTTACAGACGGATAAAAGGGCATTTGATGTCTATGTGTGCACGTGCCTGATAAGGAAACGTAAAAAAGTTAAGAACCATGGAGGTTACATCCTGTAGGTGATACTCGCTTCGGGACCTCGCCCACAGATAATGAACCTTTAGCCTTGGTTCAATCAGCCCAACATGTTGAACGGAGGCCTTGTGGTTAAATAACTCTGCTCGGGGCCCATTGTTATTTAACCCATTTAGAACGGGTACACATTTTGTGTATCATTATTTTATGCTTTAACTAGTGAAAAATAGCAGATATACAAGCTCACAGCGCGGCACCGAGTGCCGCGCTGCGAGCTTGTAGATCTGCTATTTTTGAAAAATCGTGAAAATTAGAATTTTGACCCGATTCTATAAGTGTCTTTTGAATCCTTCTAAGGTTTTTTTGAAAAACCTATATTTCTATGTCAGCAATCTGGCCAGCCGTCGTCAAAGAAAAGGTCCTTTTCACTCAACTGGAGCTCAGTTAGTCTGTTCTTGAGAGACTACTATGTCAGAGGTTCTCAAACCTTTTCATGTGAAGGACCCCCAAAATTATATTTATTTGGCCACGGACCCACATCTCAAAATATTTAGTTCCAGGGACCACCCAGAAGCAAAATTTGAGTTACAAACGTTTGCTTTGAAAATACATATATTCAAAGATTTTCACACATTTTCACGACTTTTTCAAAAATAGCAGATCTACAAGCTCGCAGCGCGGCACTCGGTGCCGCGCTGTGAGCTTGTATATCTGCTATTTTTTCAAATGTTAAAGCATTCAATATGCCCAGGCCTAAATGGGTTAAAGAAAGGCCCAGTAATTAGCAATTGAGCGGGTGTCTCTGGGAAGGAGAGCGGCGGTCCTCCTCAGGGAGCTCCTCCCGCTATCTCTGTGCACTGAGATATCGAGCTGAACACGGCAGCTTCCAGATAGCGGAGCGGAACCAAGCCCATGTCTCTTAGTCCCGCACATCAGCTCAATGAGACGCTCCTCTGACACCTTTCTATCCAGCTCAGCGATGGTCTAAAGCAGTGGTTGTCAACCTTCTCACGCTGCGACCCCCAAAATAATCATGGACCCCCACCCCCCACCACCCTGACGAGCACTAAGAGCTGAGGCATTACATTTTGTATAACACGGTTCTATTTTGAAAATAGCAGATCTACGTGCTCACAACGCCTCGCAACGCCTCGCAAGTATAACATTTGAGTACTTTTTCCACCACTAAGCCTTGCCTTGACTTTTCGGTTGGCTGGGATTTTCAAATGGGGATCCGTATATCTACAGGCGATGTGTCCATGTCCACCCGCACGTTCCCTGGTGGTTTAAATCCTTAGAATTATCATTTCTGTTCAATAAATGTAAAATGTATTTTTCTTTTCCCTGAACATTTATTTTCTTCCCAAAGGAGCTTTACAGTACCTCCATCTGTATTTATTCATTTAGTATTACAGGAGCTATGAATTATGCATAATGTTTCCAGAACTCCAGTAAGATTGCATAATTCAACAAGTATCCACAGAGAAACATCCAAATACAAATGCTATAAACGTGCCACAATGAAAACAAACAACAAAGTGTGTGTTGACCTATGCATAATAAATGCATTTCAGTTAGACACTTTGGTCAGGAATAATCATTTATTTATTATTGCAACGCAGCAGTTGATACTGTTGATACTTCAGATTATCTGTAGAATATTTGAGATCTCAAACCCCCCCAGAGCAAAGCACCAGATAAAGTTAAACATAACTTTGAACCTTTCAATTGCATGATTAAGATATATATATACATATATACATATCACTGTACAGTCCACAGAATCACAGTACAAGCCACAGAATCATCCATTAACATGCAGTATGACACTAATTGTCAGAAGGAGGCCGGGGAGGTGGAGGGAGTTTGAGCGCTGACAGGCTGCACAAGGAGCTGTGACAGCTGAGCATGTAGAATGAACAATTGATTTTGGACTGCTTAAAAGGCTGCTTAAAAGCCTAACTGAACTGTGAGTGTGTGCATTAGCTTGTTGTCAAATAGGAATGACGGCCGGACTACACCCGGCTTTTCAAAGCGTGTGTGTGTAACGCTAGCCCCACATACGCAGGCTTTAAAATAGGACTGGATCTATAAGTGCGTGTGTGCGTTTGAGGGAATCACGTGCGTGTCTACGCCAGGGGCGTAGGCAGGGTTTACCAACTGGCTAGGACTGGCACAATGTGGGTGGGCATAGATGCGAGCTTGTACATTGTCTTTTTTTAAATAGCGAACATTTAAATAGTCAGTCATTTGTTTTAATTTTAATTTTAGAAATCGCTTCATAATTTACTGAGCTATGATCAAATCAACATGTGGTGTCATTCTTTGCTTCCTGGATAGCCGTGTGTCGTGCTGCACTGCACGTTTTTTTCTTTTTTTTTTTGGGTGGGCAAAAAAATTAAATGGGTGGGCCTAGGCCTATCCAGGCCCACCCTTGGCTACGCCACTGGTCTACGCAAATTCTCTGATGTAGGTTGACCGTAAAGGGAGATGAGTGAGGTTGAATGTGGAGAGACCATCTAACAACTCATCTGTATTATCTTTCTTGTTAGAAAATGAGAATGGGTGGCGGGGTGAGTGTGTAGCGTCTACACACTGTAGCCTACCCTCTTGCCTGCTGTGTAACGTTGCGCTCAGTGTCTTTAATTATTGGCTAATTGCCACATCCTATCCAACTTGTGTGACCTTCGTGCAGCTGTTCTCAGTTTTGTGATTTTTTTATTTATTTAACTGCCAATAAAAATATTCTATTCTATTAGTGCATGTCTGGAGACCATATCTTAGTTGTTAAAGATGGGCTGCCATGATTCTTTTCCACCCTAAAACATGATGATCAGGTATTATGATTAGGCCTATACTAGAAGGAAGATTTCCTTTCCCAAAAAAACTGTACAGAAAGAGTTTAAATTATGTTTTTATGTGGCCACACCCACCAGTTCATTAAGTATGCCTGGAAAAAGTACAAAACTATGTCCACCTCTATAAAACTATCTTGGATATAAGTAGAGTGCAAGAAGCTAACAGGATGTTAAAGGGTAAGCCCTGAAAAAAGAGACATTGCAAAAACAACAAGACTTATTTTTTTGTGGAGCAGTAAGCAAGACATTGAATGCCTAGCCGCTTTACAGCAGTGGTTCCCAAACTGGGCAAATTATTTTGGGGGGTCCCCGGATGATTAGCTTACATTGTTTTCTCACTCGACAGTAAACAAACCAACATACAGTACAATGTATGTAAAATGGGTATCTGCACATTTCTCAAGTTAACAATTTAATGACTTTTTATACCAAATTGGCCAAATTGTCAAATTTTACGTGAGGTAATAATTGTGAAAATAGCCGATATACAGTCTTACAACGCCTCGCAGTGCGTGCTGTTCTGAGCTTGTAGTTTGGCTATTTTTCCACAATGCTTATCTTGGAACCGAGTCAAACTAAATTTATTGCCTACAATTCCAAGTGCTTTTCAGGGGGGGGGGGGGGGGGGGCAGTCAAATAGAGTAACAAAGTCATGACGTCACTCGCTCATCCCCCGGTTCACGGAAGTAATTTCTCTATGGAGAATAACATTGAGTCATCTTAAAATCGTTTCATATAAGCATTGTGGTCCAAAAATAAACACACGGTCTCTGCGATATTGTTAGGGAGGTAGCTCTGTGTGGTTTATGATAGTCAGTCTCTAATATTTGATACAGTCTGTTTCTGGTGAAAATGTAACTAATTATTCGACAGCAACATTAGCGTTTTCTCACCATCAGTTGATTCTTCATATCGATATGAATCAAATCGCTGAGATCATTTGTTTATGTTTGGAACACAGTTCTTATATGCCTCGATATGAAAAAAAAGTGTATGGGAATTCAGAATGGAAAAAAAAAAAAACGTGAACCAGGTAGGATGTGTAAATGATGTCAAACTTCGTTACTCTATATCAGGGGTTCACAAACCTTTTTAAGCCGTGACCCCCAAAATAAACATATTTGAACTGGGGACCCCCACCCTGACAAGCACTTGGAATTGTACGCAGTAGGCCTGTTACATTTAATGTGACTCAATTCTACAGATGAACATTGTGAAAATAGCAGATCTACATGCTCACAACGCCTCGCGACGTGAGGAGTTGTGAGCATGTAGATCGGCTATTTTCACAATTTTCGCCTCTTGCTTACTTAACATTTGACAGTTTGGCCAGTTTGGTATTAAAACGGTCTTGAAAGTCCTTAAATTGTGACTTTATAAATGTGCAGATACCATGTATACACTTATACTGTGTGTTGGTTTGTTTACCATTGAGTGAGGGGAAAAAATGACATTAAGCTAGATAGATAGATACCTTTATTATCCCAAGGGGGAAATTCAGTAAGCTAATCATCTGGAGACCCCAAAAAATAATTTGGGGACCACACTGGGGATCTCATGGCCATTCCTAGCCAGCTGTCCAAGTTCAGGAGGATTCTCCACACTGCAGGATGTGTAACAGCTTCACTAAATCTCCATCTAAAGCCGTGCAGTAACATGACACTTTGAGATCGCTTCAGCGTCTGTGTCAGCTGAAATATCTGCACAATGATGTCCTGAGTGATGGATGCCTCGCTGGATCAAAACACTCACTCGACAACAAAAAAGCCTCGGCTGTTTGTTGCAGCATGAAAGAAAACCTGACAAAAACAACGAAACTAAAAAAATAAAATGAATAAATAAGGGGCTGTGTCCACAGAGAGCTGAGCTGGCAGCGCTACCTTTCTTTGGTAAAGAGTTTATTTATTTATTTATTTATTTACTGCAGCGTCCTGAGGCGCTTCAAGCTGTAAACAGATTTCATTTTGAATAAGATTTCATTTGTCGTATTTTAGTCATCTGAAAAGTTTTAGTGCTTTTAGTAAAATGAATTGATCAAGTATGGCATGTTCATAGGGTTTCTAGGTTCTTCTACCGAGTAAAGGCCCGCCCTCGCTGCGGTTGCAGCCAATAGGATTATTTGAATCATTTCCGGACCGGATATAGAAAGTGGCGGTCTTGCAATCGCTGAAAAATAGGCTTCATAAACGGTCTGTAGAAACCAATAGCGTGATGCTGTCCATTCATTTTACAGTCTATGGTCCCTCCCTAACATTGTATTCTAGTTCTTATTTGTTGACGAAATTGTCAATAGGCTATATTTAGTCTATTTTAGTCACCATCATAGCAGTTTTTAGTTAGTTTTCTTCCATGAAAAAGGGTAGTTGACGGAATGAACAACACTGAAAACAGTTCAACTTTTGGAGAGGAGGGCTTCTATCCTCCAGGCCGTGTCTGACAACCCGTCATTTACCACCTCGGCGGTGAATCGTTACCATACAACCACCATGAGAAGACCATATACTTTGTTTGAGCTCAACTATTGATCGATTCTAACGTTTAAAAAAATATTTTTTGTTCCATAAATGAACGCCCTACTTGATCATACTACAGCGTAACAAAGGTAGCAAGAGTAGCAGATCCTCGCGCCGCGTTTTGAGCTTTTACATCTGCTACTTTTGGCAGTAACAGTTTTGGACATAATGAGGTATACACCCGACAGCGACAATAATATCCAAGGTACCCTCCGCTCATCATAAAATGCTTTCTGTGGACCAACATTTTAACTCATGCTCAGATAAACACACACGAGGAAAAATGTCCAAACCCAAAGAGACTTTGGTGTGTACATATATATCGTCACTGTCGGGCAGAAACCTTATATCTCCAAGTTTCAAGTTTGTATGTTTTTTCACCAAGCAAAGCCCTGCTTCATCACACAAGGCTGTCACACAAAAGTAGTGAAAACCGTGAGGCGTTGTGTGCTTGTGGATCTGCTGTTTTCACTAGTTTAGTTCATTTTTAAAATGATAAATACAAAACGAACGGTCTTGGACATACAAGGTTTCCACCCGACAACGACGATATATATATTTTGTATTGTTCAGCGCTGCGGAACTGATGATGACAGGGATTGAATTATAAATGAGGCTCGTTGCTGAAAAGGGAGAGAGGAGAGATGCACCTTCCCAGTAGACAGCATTGGTGTGTTGCATCATCGTAAATTTAAAAGTTGTCAAGGTAACGCCCGTGCCACTGCGCTTCATGGGCGTGAAGGAAGCTTGATTAATGCCTCTGGTGAGCTCATAAATGTTCATATTTCACACGAACATCCCATTTGCTACGGCACTTGTAGGCCTGCGTGCTGCTAATGAGCTTGAAATTCGGTACACATGTGTGGTTTTGGAATGCCTAATATTTCTGTCATCGGTTATAGCCTTTCGATAGCCTGTCCATTGTTATATGCAAATGTATTTATTTATTTCAGACACGGCGTCTTTCCAATTTAAACGTCTAGCTATTGGTGAAGGTTGTGGGTATTTATGCCACCATTAATCACTTAAATGCTATACTGCAGGGGTCTTCAACAGGTGGTCCGTGATCCAAGGGGGTCTGCGGGGATACTGCAGAGAAACAAAACGTTTTCTTTTTGTCCCTCTACACACCATTCGTTCTCAGAGTGGGGTCCTGGGACCCCAGAGGTCCTTGGGAGGGAGTCCCCAACTAACGTAATTTAATGTAGCAACAGTAGCATCACTATCATTTTAACCACTTCATCCATTTTTAAGTTGGCTATTCAAAAATGGCAGATATACAAGCTCACAGCGCGTCACATCTGCTCATTTTTAACACAAATCTTCTCTTCTGGCGGTCCCTGGCACAAAATAAAAACAAAAACTGATGGGGGTCCGCATACAAATATATATCAATTTGGGGGTCCATGGCACAAAAAAGTGAGAGTTTTCTAGAGTGTCC